>NW_021680366.1:811901-830716 GCF_001412515.2 Diachasma alloeum
ATCTTTGCTACAAACTCGGGTCTTCAACTCGGGTTTTCAATTAAAGGCCCGAGTTGTAGACCCGAGTTTGTAGCAGAATGTCAGACAAGATATGAATGTTTTTTTGGGCTCAAATGAAAGAGCAGGTCGAGAAATGACGTGCTAGAGTCTCTAAACATGACAAATGTCTCTAAAGATGATGTCTGTTTTCAATTGAAAAGCAGAGTTGTGACATCATTGTCTAGGAGGACAATGGGGTCTAGGAGTATGTATAGAACATTGGGGTCTAGGAGTCTCCCCTGGTTCAAAACCATCTTCAGAGGTCCCAAAAATTTGGAATATCTATACATGAGGGGCTAATTGATCGGATCTGGATTGGTGCCAAGAACCTGAATGGTGAGTACTGTGAATTCATCACATTTTTTGGGATTGCTGAATCTAATAATGTAATAATCAATCAGTACAGTGAGACTAAAAATTACTTTTTCCAAGCAATTCAGTAGTGAAGTGGTAAACGGAAATAAGTCGACTTATCTCCCAGTTGAGTTTTTGAGTAATATTTCCGAATCTAAGGGAGATAGTGAAATTTTCGTAACTGCATTTATTGTAGCACTCAATCGGCTCCACAAAAAAGGTTATAACAAAAATTTTCCTATCCCCCTTAGATTCCGAGATATTGATTGAAAACTCGTTAATAGTCAAAATTGACTTATCTCCTTTTTCCACTTCGCTATTAATTGTTTTCTGGGGAGAAGATAGTACATTATGTCATCAGTCGCCTCAGCGGGTGCTATAGATATATTTGGGTCCCTCGAGCCAAAAACACTTTTCTCATGAGTATTGAACGATATTTTTCATCACAATGTATGAAAAAGGATTGCAATCACATGAGTCAGATAATACTTTTATCACCGGGTGACATACAATATTTTATGTCATTGGGCCCGATAACTGCGATCTAACTGAACGAACAAGGTTAGAATCGCGGTTTATCGGGTCCAATGACATAATTTTTTTTAGGAGCGTATTTCTCTAGATCAGTCATGTCCAGGTGCCTCAAATATTACAATTATACTGAATTATGGGATAATTATGCTACATATGACCTTAAATGAGCTCCATTTATAATTATTAACATTTAGAATTACCCCAAATTATTTTATGTAAGAAAATCTCAAATTTAAAAACAATGAAAAATGATGAAAGGTGTTTGTTCAAGGTCATATCCAGCATAATCATCTCATAATTCAACATAATTGTAATATCTGGAGATGGACATGGCCATTTGAGAATTACTGGCCTGGCGGAAAATGATTGCTTGGCTAAAGTAGTTTCTTGTTCTTAATTTTTTTTTTTTAATTCTCTATTTCATTGGTTTTATCGAAGTAATTCTCGATTTGAAACTTCTCCTCTAGCCTGCCTCCCCTCCTTTCTTTCCTCTCATTGTTATCTGCGGTATCATGGCCGTCTTACTCTTAGGTATGCCCCATTCGAGCTAGGACTGCACGGGAAACCACGTAAAACCCCAGTCGCACAGCCGGCCGATTTGTGCAGTGCCCTAATATATCCATCTGTCAGACTGATTAGATGGAGACACTAGGCCGCTACCGCCCGCAATTTTTGTGCGAGCGAAGTGTTCCTAAGCGGTCACCTATCTAAGTACTAACCCAGCTCAACGCTGCTTAGCTTGGATGTCCGCCGGAGCAACACCTCACCCACCTAACCATTACAGTCGGTGTTTCTTGTTCTTAACAAGGCTCGGATTATAAAGCCACATTCGCCAGATAATACTTTTTGTCATTCCGGCCGTGAGGCAGCGCTTCACGGACGCTCCGCTCCGCTCCGCGTCCGTGAATCTCTGCCTACGGCCGTCATAACAAAAAATACTGTTCGTCATATGGCCAAAAAAAACTTTTCTAGCTCATATGATTGCAGCCCTCGCCTTCGGCTCGGGCTGCAAACTCATATTCGCCAGAAAAGTTTCTTTCGGCCTAGTGACGAAATATACTATTTATCGCCTAATGACGTAATATACTAGTTCGTCACTCGGCCGAAAACAACTTTTATAACTTGTGTGATTGCATTCCTCGGCTTCGTCTCGGTTTCCAACGCTCACACTCGTCAGAAAAGTATTTTTCGGCCTTGTGACGAAAATAGCTATTTTGACACTGCTGCTACGTTCACCTCGTGCCAAAAAGTGCCTTTTCGATTACTGGTTGACTCGTTTCGTTTACGAGTAAACGAAAAGGCACTTTTCGGCACGAGGTCAACGTAGCAGCAGTGTCGAAAAATAGTATATTTCGTAACGAGTGCGGAATAGTAAATTGTGCCCCTAGGGAGTAAAAGTATTTTCTGGAATAGTATTTTTCCGGCCTGTTGCGATGGGATTTTTTTACTCGTGTGGTTGGCCACTCCTCGCCTACGGCTCGGAGGCCAACGCCACACGAGTAAAAAACCCCATCGCAACAGCCTAGGAACAATATATTTTTCTGTAGTGATTTTCAAGTTTTCGAGTTTGGGAAGTATATAATACCAATTCCCAGACGAGAAATCGTGAGAAGCAGTACAGAAAAATACTTTTACTGCCGTGTGGCACACGATATTTTATGCCTCGAGGACTGAAAACCGCGATTTAACCGAGCGAAGCGAGGTTAGAATCACGGTTTTCCGTCCTTAGAGGCATAAAAGAGTTTTTTGGCTCGTCGGATTATATCACTCGCCTTCGGCTCGTGCTATAAACCTCCTACGAGCCAAAAAACTCTTTTCTCACGAGTATCGAACGATATTTTTCATCACAATGTGTGGAAAAGGGACGTTTTAAGCACGCGAAGCGTGCCTAAACAGTTAATTTTTCGCACAGCGTGATGAAAAATATTGTTCGACACATATAAGACAGGCATTTTCAGCTCGTGTAATTGGCAGCCCTCGGCTTCGCTTCGGACCGTCAACTTCACACTCGTCCAAATTCCATCTCACTCGTATCGAAATATACTTTTGTGCATTCGATATGACCTTCCGCAAAATCAACCGTATGGAACTCAAAATTACTCAATTCCTTCCGTTAGTCAAAAAATGAATGTTATTGAAAAATGAAAATTTCGTGATGTTTCGTGCCTAGAAGAAATGGAAAAAAACTCGCCGGAATTTCCCATCAAATGCTTCTGGTACTTGAAAAAAGCGGTGTGACCCGCCCTTAAAATCCACCAAACCTTGAAAATTTCAGGGGCACTCCGAAAATTCCAACTCTGACCTTCAACTTTCCCCCAAAATCGTTAACTTTTTGTCACCCCTCAGAAATGCCCCGCGATTAGCGAGCGCATCCGGTCCCTTTCGATAACGCCTCGTGCATTTGGAATCTCCCGCCCCTGTCCCTGACGGTTGGGACCTGGCAACGTTGCAAACAACACAGGTGCTCATTGGCGAAGGTACTGTGCCGCGTTCAATAGCTCCTCTGGTCCACCAGTACCCGGCAGAGAGCCTCGAGCGTCGAGCCTCTCCTAGCTGTTTACAATCCACCCACAAATCCAAATCACAGCTGAATACTAGACTAACGCCTCAATTTTTTACGACGAAAATCATTAAATACCATAATTGAAAGACAATGAAATTCAATCGTTGAATGCGCGCGGGATTCTGCGATGCACGAGATGAGCGAAATGTTCCGGCAGGAGTCGATGGGTAATTGATCAATCAGGAGCGTCTGGTCGGAGGATGCTCGTCCCTTCGCACCGGTTGGAACATTGATAAACAAACTTAGTCAAGTGCAGTGGCATCGGCATTAAATTGAGACAATCTGCGCGGTATTAATCCGACTTTAAACGATTGTGAGTGGTGAATTGATCAGTGGTTCGACCATTCCTTGGGATTTTTTTATCACGAGTTGAATAATTCCCGCGACGCTGGGGATTCAACTGTTCAAATCACGGTATGTCAGATCAATTAATCCTTTTACTTACGATTTAATGTAATTAATGCGGGGGAAGTGGCGCCGATGGAACGATAGCTGAGATTTTTGGGGGTTTTTTCGGAGTGGGAAATTGTAATCTCTCCCTCGATTTTTAGAGCAGCGCAATAACTTATGGATCGGAACGATAGGTCATTTATCGAGGCAGTGATGTGAGCGATTCACAGGTTGGAGCAATCACGCGAGCCCCGCGATAGGTTCGTTGAACTCGATATAAGCCCTTTGTGTGTAGTAAATTCTCATGCACAGTAGGTACTGTACATTCTCTGGATGTTTACCGTTGCAAATTGACAACGAGATGGGGATATTAATCTTTGAGGTTTCATTCATCTCGGGGTTTTTGATTTTTCGGGGGCTTTCCGTGGGCGAAGGGCGAAGGGTGAAGGGGTCGACGGTAATTCGGACGTCGAGGTAAGTAAGGGTGGAGGAGAGGATGAGAAGGGACGAGGAGAGGACGAGAACAGGTCAGTTTTTACGGATGTCCAGGGGTCTGAGAGGTTTTTGGGGCGCGAGGGGAGACGCAAAGGGGCTTCACAAAAATTTTGCCGTCTCCGTGGATTTGGAGGTAATTATCCTGTTTCAGAATTCAGGGCTTGGTCCATGCGCTGAGGGGATTTGAGGGGTGATTTTTGCCTGATCGCTAAAGGCGATTGTAATCGATGGTTTTCTGTGGGCTGGATCCGAAGATGTAACTTATTTTTCGAACGGGTGATGCAAATTTTATCTCTGTGTTCATGGGAGAATGTCTCGGAGATTGAAGATTCATTCAAGCGAAATGGTTCTTGAGATGCAGGCGAAGAATTTTTCAATCGATGAAGTCCATTCTTGAAATTGCTTGGAAGTAATGAAACAAGATGTAAGGTTTTTTGCTTCTAGATGAAAGCTTTGTAATCGTTTGAATTTAAGTTTTGCATTTTTCGTGTTATATCGACCCAGTTCGCTAATGAATGAATGGAATTTAATGTTTTTCTCTCAAATGTAGGTAGGAGAGGGTGGGGTAAAACGGACACTTTAGACTTTTTAAAAATTATTCATAACTCCGAAACAAATTGATCAATTGAGCTCAGTTTAGGCTCGTCACAAAGGGAAAGAATTGTTCTTTGTATTGGAGAAAAAATTATTGAATTTTATTAACATTTCAACCCCTCATTAACATTAAAAAAAAAGCCAAACGTGTCCGTTTTACCCCAACCTCCCCTACTGTTGAGCTCTATCGATAGCCATTAATTAAAATTCAATTCATCGATTAGTTTTTTTAATTTTCGAATTTTTTTAAAAATTTGTGTTCCGCGGTAAGTAAAAAAATTGTTGTGAATTGATTGAATGGTGGTTTAAAAAATTGTTTGGATGTCCTTTTGACCGTGTTCGAAGCTGAAAGCGATAGCAATAATCGTTATTTTGATTTATTTAAAAATTTGCAAAAATTTTGTATTTTTTGAAAATCAGAATCCAGGGATATCTTTGAATATCGTGCTTCAAATTAATTCAATCATGGCGGAAATTGTTTGTTTTAATGTCATTGAGTAGAAGTTGAGAAGTGATTACGATGGCTATATTGGTTGATTTGATTTTTATGATGATTGTTGAAAATTTTGAATTTTTCATGAATTTCCCTGTAAGTGAGCTTTCTGATGGTTTCTTTAAATGTGATGTTTCAAATTCATTCAAGTATGTGTAAATAAAATTTTTCTATTAACCCTTTATCGAAGGGCTGAGGGGAGAGATAGAACTAAAGTGTAAAAAGGGATAATAAGAATAATGATGAGGATGACATTCAATTAAGTTGAAAATCTGAGAAAATTAGTTGAAAAAAAATCTTATTCAATTTAATAAAATAAAATAAATAATGAGTTATACGTGATAGAAGGAAATTATGTGCAAAAAAACCATTCGGAAGAAAATTGCTAATTTATTAGCCAAAGTAACTATACTATATGCAATACAAGAGCAATTTCCCACTTGTTTATCAAATGACACTTCCACTGGAATCTGACGTCATTTCATCATTGAAAATTCAAAATTTTATGGGAAAATGAATGGAAATTGTAGATTTGAGTTCAATCGATGATGGTCTAGGGATTTAAGGGGAGACTACTATGAGTTTTAAAAGTCGTGGGTTATTGAAGTGAGACTTTTCATACGTTGAAGATCGATTATATAGATCTGAAAACGAATAATGAGTGCAAAAAAAAAATTTTGTATTGTTCGTTTGCCCGAAAACGCTTAAAATGCCAAAAACAGTCCAGGGTCTCCAATTTTTGAGCTACAAAGGATTTTTTTTTCAAAATTTTCGGAAAAATATGTGGAGTAACAATTACGAGCTATTTTTTTTAAATTCGCCTTTTACATGGCTAAATTTGCTTGTTTGTATTTTTGTACTTAAATAGTGAATTTTTTTATATGAAAAAAAAACGAAATCAGCTGTGTAGGAGTCGAATTAAAAAAACTGGCTCGTAATTGTTGTTCCGCACATTTTTCCGAAAATTTTGAAAAAAAAATCTTTTGTAGCTCGAAAATTGGAGGTTCTGGACTGTTTTTAGCATTTTAAGCGTTTTCGGGCAAACAAACAATAAAAAAACATTTTTTTTGCACTAATTATTCGTTTTCAGATCTATATAATCGATCTTCAACGTATGAAAAATCTCACTTCAATAACCCACGACTTTTAAAACTCAGTAGTCTCCCCTTAAGTGGAATTTTCACAGAAGTTTTCGCGAAAATTTCACCATCTCGGGTAGATTTGGAGGTGATTATCCCATTCTCCGACTTCATTGCTGCATTCATGTGAAAATATCAAATTGGAGAATGAGAATTCATTCAAGCGAAGTTCTCCAGATCCAGGCGAAGAATGCTTCATTCGATGAAGTCCATTCTTGAAATTTCTTGGGAACTAGTGAAGCAATGTTGTGCGATGTAATGTTTTTTTTCTTCACTTGGGGTGAGTTTTTGGTGGCTATGTAGTGGCCCAGGGGAGAGGAAATTTCGTGAAACAACTTTTTGTGGAGTAAAGTGAGATTGATGAAGGACATCTTTACAAAAATTTCCCAATCTCGGTTGCGTTAATGTAAAAACTAAAAAAACATCAAATTGAGGAGACAGGATTCATCTTTGTGAATACATTTTGAGAATTTTTTGAGTTGTGTTGTCACACAATTTCCTCACGGGAAAGGACAGCGGTTTCACCAGTTCTTCAAACTATCCTCTGAATTTTCCGAATTCGTATTACTAGGAATTTCGACAGGTGATGTTGTGATGACGGCAATTTAATAAGTTATAAAGCGTTTGAACAGTATCGCATAAAGATTTAATTGTTCAGTTTATCCTTTGCCTTCTTTACCATATACTTCACAGTTAAAAATTTTTCACTGAAATTTCCGGTACGAGTCTTGGAAATTTCTATCAAATAACAGTTTCACTGAAATTTCAAGGACTTTCGCCATTGAAAATTCATAATTTCATTGAAAAGTCAGTGGGAACTGTAAATTTCAATTGAATTAGTTCGGTAAAATTAATTAAAAATCAGGGAAATTCAGAGAAATCTCTCCTTGATTCAAGGAATTCCTGAAACTCCAAGAAATTTAAAGGAATTCTCTGACAATTCAAGGGAATTTGTCAGTAAATATCCATTTTCACTTGAAAATTCATGCAAGTTATGGAATTTCTGTCTTCCTGCCGCTAAAGAAAATGCGACTTTACTTGAATTTCCATAGAAACTTGAAATTCCATTGAGTTTCTCTCCTTCAATCAAATTTCAGGTCTCTTCCCAAATAATTCAGCCAAATTTTTTAACAGCGTTATTTTTTAAATTCAATTTTATTTTTTAAAAATCGCAATAACATTAGAGGGGGGGGGGGTTGGATATAAGAAGTAAAAAAATCCTGACATAATATTTGTAATAGCACTTCATTATGAAACGTATCCATGAGGCAGAAAAAAATAGGGCATTTTGGGTAATCTATTTTCCAGAAATGATCGCTGCAATAATTCCACTCTTCTGTCTGCACTGTTAGAAATTTTTTGAAATTTCATGAAAGATATTACAGTAAATCTCATGAGAGTGACATTGGATCCGATTTAGTTAAGTTTTAAGTAGAATTCACGGAAATTCGAGATGGAAATTTCCCAATTTGACTGAATTTTCAATTTTTCCCTGATTTTTCCTGATTTCATGAATTCTCACAGAATAATTAAACTGAAAAATCAAGTATCTTATTGATTTCCAGATCATCAGAACAGAAAATCAATGGAATATTTGCTTTTCCAGTGACAAGTTTTCCTGAAATTCCAGTGGAACTTGGTCACGACAAAACTTTCCGGAATTTGGCACGGAAAATTCAGACGAAAATTTTCAACAGTGTGTAATAAATTCCTTTTAAACACCGAAATATAAAAACGCAACTAAAAATAGCGCAAAGCTCCAAGAATTCCCAGCTCCCAGAATCCCCAAAATCTCCGTTCAGCTGCATAATTATTACGTGATGGAGGACAGTTAGGTGGTACAGGTGGGACATCTGGTTGTATTATATCCCGAGGAACAGGTATATATTGTACACAAAAATCCTCGTGGGGCGTCTCAGCCGAGACAAATAGTACTACCACGAAAAACGAAAATGAAAGGGACTTGTCGACTGATTCGAGCCGCCTCTATTCACTCTCGAAAATTGTACCTTTTACTCGTCCCAGCTTTCCCCTCCCGCTCCGTCCCTACCCGCCGGACTTTGAAGAAAAATCTCCAGGATGTACAGTGAATTGGGTACATGAAGGATGTGCATGGCGAGTGGAGGGAAATTCCCTCGGGGGGAACCCAAGAAATTCACGGCCCACGTGGTGGTTGCGAGGAGTGCGATTCCGGTGTAAATGGGCTTGTTGAGAGAGTAGGGTTTTTGTCGGGGTGGTGGGGATGGAACGTGGTTAGTTGACTTTCCCGATGTACCTTTGGGCCACAGGCATCGCTGAGTCTCTTGGTCTTTCTCAGGGCGCGGTCAAGACCTCTGTCCGCTCCGTTAAAACCCCCGCGTTATGGCTAGCAGAGCGTGACCCAATGGATTTTTTTGTATTTCTGGGGAATCTGATGGGCGTGGGTGAGGGAGGGGGACAGACGAAGTTGGTTGTTGGGGGGAAAAATCATTTGTGGATGCGCTTTTGAGGGGTGAGAATTGTGACCGCTGCGGGGAATGGATGATGAATGAATGGGGTTTTTTATTGGTGCTCGGAAATCCAATGTTCTTGGGGGAGAGCTCGAAATGTATTGAGTAAATTTATTTATTCATTTGTAATGGCTGGGTTAGGATATACCTGTAGCGTGCAGGAGTAGATTGTAGGAATAATAAAACGAATATAAAAGTCAGAAGATGACGAGGGGTTGAATAAGTGGGTGGACCAAGTGAGTTTGGAGTATAAAACAAGTGGGAAAGTGCTTTCGTCATAATATAGTCAATATATTTTTGATAATAAATTAGAAATTTAGTTCCGGATGGAATTTCTGTGACGATATATTTGTCATTTAAGTCAATGATTCATTGAATTCAACAATGATCCAAGGTTGAAGTTTTTTTCAACAGGTGGTGCAATCATCTCATGATCAAACGCTGTTGAACAAATTTGGCTGAATTTTGTGGAAAGGGGTTGAATCCGAGTTAAGGAGAAAAGTCGATGAAATTTCAAAAGAAAATGAGCATTTGCCGCCAAATTCTCTTGATTTTCTAGGGAATTCCCTGGAAATTCAGAGGAATCTGGAATTCAAAGAGAGATTTCTCTAAATTTTCATGGTTTTTCATCGATTTTCGGGCAATAATTCAACTGATACGTACACTTCCGTCGGATTTTTCTATGAAATTATGAATTTTCAATGATTATTTTTCCAACCCAAATATCGGGCAATATAATTGGCCCATTCGACATCACGTGGTACAAGCTACAGGGTTTTCAACTGATAATTTTTTGATAATTTTCTCTGGTAGTTGCTATATAAAAAACAAAACATCATGCAGTCGAATTAACCCCTCGTCAAACTGACAGATTGAATTCAATTGTGTCGTTGTGTTAATTATACAATTTTCGTTTCTCAATTGTGAGTTTCGTCTCATAGTCCAATTATATTGCCCGACATTTGGATTGGAAAAATAATCCCCCGAATACCACACGAGTTTTAAAGTTAATCGGGCATTTTCCTCAAGGTTCCCTGCATACAAACGAAGTCGTCAAGTTTTTCAGGTTAAAAAATCACGAGTGCGAAGCACGAGTCAAGTCGTCAAGTCGTCAAGTCATCAAGTATTTCAGGAAAAATCACTCGTGCTTCGCACTCGTGATTTTTTAACCTGAAAGACTTGACTCCTTCGTTTGTTTGCAACGAACCTATCGGAAAATACCCGATAATTTTGAAGCTCTTAAGGTATTACAAGTGACAAAATTCTTTGAAATTTCAGTGAAAATTTTACCTACAAGTTAGAAATTTCCAAGACTTACCGGGAATTTCAGTGGAAAATCTTTAGCAGTAAACTCAAGATGGCATTGAGGAGAATGTTTTAAATCACAATTGAATTAATTGAATTATCGGCGAAAAACAATCGGTCACATACACGAAGAGAAATGTTCAGTAAAAATTACGGAACTCACAATTTTCTCACCGATTACGGAATCGACTCAGAACATTTAAGTGACGGTATCGTAATTTTTCACAGGAGATTCAGATAAAAATTACGAAATTTTCTGGAAAAATTCCGTGACAGTTGCGTAAAATTTCCTACAACTACATTTCGCTCTGGAATTACAAAAAAGAAATGTAATTTTTATTGAATATTTCTCTCCGTGTAGCACATACACATATATACATCCGGACATGGTTTAAAAATAGCATATTCTAACTCCTGAGACCAAAATTACTTATCGTGACACAAAAATTCGAAATTTCGAATTTGACGAATGCAATGCTTGCATTCGGAAATCTGAAAAAATCTGAAAATATTTACCAGCACTAAGAGCACCAGTACACATAATCAGTAATAATACTTAGATCGAAAGTGCGCGAGGCCGATTGTGAGGCTCAATAGATTTCTTGGATATAAATAAGATGAAATTGCTCGTCCTTGTGATACTAGACTAGAAGTTCTATTTCATTTTCAAATCGTTTAATTTTTCCTCGCAAGCAATCAATGCTTGTTTTGTTTAACACTCCGTTGGTCGCGCTATGAGCGCCGCGCCGCACTCTGGTCACCTCCGCAGGGATTCCCCGCCTTGTTATTTACGCTTTAGCGTTGCCGAATTCACTCTACACTGCCCGGACGCGTTTAGCGAGTTTCCGGCAACGTCGCGTTATGGGCAATTTCGTTTGACATGGGAAAAAATCATTCATGTGTTCTAAATCATTTGTTTTTTTTTAGGAATCGCGGGAAATATGTTCTTCTAAAAGAAACTACTATAATTCTTTAGACCCTTCAATTGACAAAGTCAATTTTTTTAAAGGCAGTATCTATTCGCACGCTCCACGGTAAATTTTACCGTGGATTCACGGTAGATTCTCACTCACATCTTGTCCGACATCTCTGCTATGAACTCTGAGTTAAATAGAGATGTTTTTCGCACGCCAGTCGAACGCTGCTGTCTTCAAAATACTAATACAGGTGTTTGTTCCGCTGGGGTCAATTCCAGATGAGGACAATCTCCTTATTGCCAAAATAAATACATAAACAGTATTGAGTAAATTAAATTTTAGAATATAAAATCAAAATTATCTGGTGAGTCGTGGAGGGGAAAAAGGGGGAGATAAAAATACCCCTTTTGGTGGTGGGAATGTGACCTTTGCAGGGAATGGAGGAACGGGTGGATTCGATTTTTATTGATGTTCTGAAATGCAATATTTCTGGAGGAGGATTCGAATTATATGAATATGAGGTACGTAAAATTTTACAGTATGAGATTGTAGAACGTAACATTAAAATTCACAGGTGGATGGAGCGGTGAGTGGAGAGGAGGAATGAACGAATAGGATTTTTACTGATGTTCTGAGATGCAATATTTTTTTAGGAACAATCGTTTGAGAATATGGAATTCAGTAGCGAAGCGGCGAAGCGATTCAAGTCGACTCAACTCAGCTGAGTTTTCGGGGAATATCTCCGAATCTAAGGGAGATACCGAAATTTTTGTCATGACCTTTTTTGTAGAACGCATTGAGACCTACAAAAAAGGTCTTGACAAAAATTTTGCTATTTCGCATAGATTCCGAGATATTCATTGAAAATTGGCCAATCATCGAAGTCCGCTTGAACGGTTTTATCGCTTCGCTACTGAATTGTAGAATATAACATAAAAATTTATGGGCGAGTGAATGAATGAATGAATAGAATATTCTTTTTATTTATGCCCTAGGATGTAATATTTCATGGAGAGGGTTTGAAACGTATAAATATGGAGTATTTAAAATTCTGCATTATCAAATTAGTGATGAATATTCTGGGTTTTTTTAGAGAATGGGAGCATGAATGGACAAACTTTCCGTTGATGTCCTGGAATGCAAAATTTCCTGGAGAGAAGTTGTAACATATGTAATATGTACTTTTTTTACTCGTCTGTAATGTACATTCAATGTACATGGAGGACGTGAAATTATACAATGCGGAATTCGAGATGATGCATGTGTTTTAGATCCCGTAGTTTTTACAGTTGGGCGGTGGTTTTGTTGGGAAAATCGTCGGCTTCGAGTGCAGAGAGAGCTATATGAGTGCTTCTCATGCAGAATTTCCCATCTCGGTTGAAGAGATATTTTCTGAGGAATCAAGGGAAGGGAATGATCTATTCTTGCGATCATTTCACCTGTTTTAAGATATTCGAGTGTTTGATTTTTTGTTGTTAAAATCCTTTTCGATTCTTGGAATGGAACATCAGAAGTTTTATTCCAGCGATAACTTTTGAAATTTCAAGTAAACAAGTTTCAAAATTTTCTGCAAAAACGATTTCACATGAGATTATGTACATATGTTTTATATATATTTATTGTTATTATTTTCATATATATATATTTTTTTTTCATATAGATTTTATTGTTGAAAATTCATTCACCTTTTTGAATATTCTGTGCAATCAAAATTTTTAGGATATGAATTCATACTGAGAGAAAAACAGCAGAGTTCTCAAACAAGTTTTACTTGCGTCAAACATGTGAAACTTGCGCCGAAATTAAAAAATTTTATTGCAAAAATTGATGTCATCTTTTCAAAAAAAATTTATTCTCTGTGCAAGCACCAAATGTAATTTCTAGCACTCTTCCCGACAAATGCTCGTTTTATATGAAACGAGAGATAGTAGTTTGTCGTTTCGGCTATTCAATAATCACAGACAAAAAGAGTTCTCAAATGAAATAGTAATCGATAACGATATGACAACAATCTTTTAACTTAGGGACAAAATATTTCTTGATAAACTTCCCTCTACAAAAAATATTTTTATCCTGAAAAGGTACCATCTTGTATGAATGATCCACTTCTTCAGCCAAATATTTCGTTGTTGTCGAAAGAAAAGCAATTATTCATGTTTGAGACTTTCAACTCGATAACGATATGAGAATAATCTTTTAACTTAGGGGCAAAATATTTCTTGATAAACTTCCCTCCACAAAAAATATTTTTTGATAAACTTCCCTCTATAAAAAATATTTTTATCCTGAAAAGGTACCATCTTGTACGAATGATCCACTTCTTCAGCCAAATATTTCGTTGTTGTCGAAAGCAGAGCAATTATTCATGTTTGAGACTTTCAGATTCGAACCCAAGAATTATTTTTTTTTGTAATTTTCAACTAACGACTTTGTTGACCCAAACAAGACTTGTTTGAGAACTTGTGCGTTTTTCTCTCAGTACAGAATTCAAACTCGCAGCAGACTTCAGGGAATTTTACATGACTTTTTATGAATTCCTAAGTGTGCAGGTGCGAGGGAAGTCCTTCAAGGACTTCACTCCCAAAATACAACGCAATAAAGTTCTCCCCCTTCTGGCATCATTTGCGGTGTCCGAGGGGGGAAGGGGGAGAGCTAAAATTACCCCGTATGAGAAAATTCTTCGGGGTTTTTTCGAGGTATGTTTTTGATGGCAGAAATTGTGAAAATGGGGGAAGGGTGAGAGAGGGAGAGGGAAAAAGGGGTGGGGGAAGAGCTGAGGGGATTCAAGGTGAACCGGTTGGTGGGGAGACGGGCTACCCGACGTTTTCAGACGGCAAAATATTAGGTATACTGGGTATACACAATTTACGCTCGTGTAATTTGAGAGATGGTTTTTTTCCAGGATTTCATGCAGAGTTCAGTCGGAGATTCTTGTATTTTCGGTGTTTGGGGGAGAGATGGGATGGGGTCTAGAGATGAGATTTTGATGGATATCCGGGGTAATGAGGGGTTACGGGAAATTTTCGGAGGGAATTTTGGGAAGGGAAGCGTTCGCAGAGAGAAAATAGTTTTGATTTTCAGGGACAAGTCGCTGATTTTCTGGGATCCTTCCCTAATTTTTAGGAATCTATCCTCAATTATTGGGGATTTGCAGGATTGTGCAGTTCATTTTAGTGACATCATCGTCAATTTCTAGGTAAATATCATCGATTTTCAGGAACACATCTCTAATTTTTGGGAATTTGTCAACAAATTTCAACAGAGAAAAAAAAGTTCTGATTTTCAGGTACATGTCACTGATTTTTAGGAGTCTATTACTAATTGTTGATAGTATTGAACACTGATTAGAATAATTTGGCGATAGATTCTTAAGAATTCGAGATGGGTTTCGGAAATTTAGCGACGATATTACTAGACATGGTGATAATGTCACTAACAATTAATGACAGAATTATTAATGTCCAGAATTTTGCAGTTGTTGAATTTCACAATCACGAATCCATGATAATGAAATATAGATTCCTGAAAAATTCGGGATCTATCCTTGGAAATCAGTGACATGTTCTGAAAAATAAAGTTCTGATGTTCAGGGACATGTCACTGATTGTGCGAAATCTATCACCAATTATTGGTTACTGGATACTGACTAGAACACAGCAAAAACGAAGTGTTTTTCAGACACTAAAAAACGTCTGAATAAAATGAAAATTTGTCCGAATTTCAGACAAACAGGTGCCTAAACATCTTAATTCACGTTTGAAATTCGGATAAATTTTCATTTTATTCAGGTGTTTTTTAGTGTCTGAGAAATGGCTACAAAAAGTGTGTGAAATTCCGACATTCGTTTTTGCTGTCAATCATTCTGATTATCAGTTATTTTTATCAGTAGTAATACCCCACGAGCTTCAAAATTATCGGGTATTTCCCGACAGCTTCGTTGCAAGCAAATGAGGGTGTCAAGTTTTGCAGGTTAAAAAACTAGAAAAATAGAAAAATCCGTGGACATTGTAAATTTCAGCTTAGTTATTTCGGGAAAATTCATGAAGAATGAGGAAAATTCAGAGAAATCTCCTTGAATTCCAGATTCCCCAGAAATTTTCTGCGAATGCCTTCAAAATTCATGGAATTCCGAGAATTTTAAAGGAATTGTCTGAAAATTTAAGCAAATTTGGTAGTGAAAATTCATTTTCACTTGAAAATTAATGTAAATTGTGGAATTTCCGTCTTTCTGTAGCTAAAAAATTGGGGCTTTACTCAAATTTTCAGAGAAACTTGAAATTCCATTGACTTTTTCCCCTTAAAACGAATTCAATATTTTTTTCCGGAGAATTCAGTAAAAATTTTTAACAGCGCGATTCTCAATATTAGTTCACAAGAAAAATCCACTGAAAAAATTGATAGTCCACACCGCGAATCCCTAATAATTGGGGATAAATTCCTGGAAATAAGTGACATATCCCGGAAAATCAAAAATTTTCTGTTTCTATATTAGTGATAGAAATCACTGATGATCAGAGTTTTTCTAGTCAATGCCCACTATTACCAATAATGATGGATGGATGATGGTGATGGATTTCTAAAAATCAGTAACATGTCCTTGGAAAAACGGGACATTTTCCTGGAAATCAATGACTTGTTCCTGAAAGTAAACAATTTTTTTCTCTGTCATTATTATGGCGGCGCTTTGATGGTATTACGATATACTTTTGAGAGACTTTCAGTTTTATACGAATTGTCCTTGAAAATAGAGGTTTCGGATCTCAATCCGGAATAAAAGTAGTAAAATGTGATACATCAGTTCCACCGAGGGTTCGGTTTTTACTGGATATCTTGGAATTCAAGGGAGATAGCGTTATTCCCATAAAAACGTTTTTTATTACAAGCATTTAACTCAACGATAAAGCTCCCCAGAACGTTTTCCCGATCTCCCTCAGATTCGAAGATATTTATCAAAAACCCACCCTCGAGTTATATTGACTTATCTCGTTTCACCACTTCGCCACTGAATTCCAGGGCCATTTTTATTTTTCGAGAAGGGGATGGGTTCGAGGATTTCCGGGATTAACATTGAGAACAGAAATATTCAAAATAAATAACAAAAAACAACTGTTTCCATTTTGCAGTTCTTGAATTTTGTTCTATTCCGTGAAAATGAAATGGAAGAATTTTGTTTTTAGATTTATGAATTTCTTCATCTGTCTCGGATCATGAAACGGACTAATATCAGGGTATTACCCTCAACTATTTCGCAGAGAATTTTTCTTAATCGAACTACGTCGATACTATTGAATGCAATATTTCTAATGTTTCATGACATCCCGCATTATTTTCAGAAAAAATTAAAGTAGCTCTAGGGGAGGGTGTGGCTGTACCACTCAGCGGGTAATACCGCTCACCCGATTTTCTCCACAACCATCAACTTGAAAATTTCTTTCTGTTCTTGATCATGAAGAATTTGATGATAGGATGTGATTGTCGGAAAAATTTCACTTTATTTACCACTTTAAATATGAAAAAACACGTAACGAAATTTTGAGGTCTTTACAGTGCACAATTTGTGGACTTGTACTTAAGGTTTTTGATAGTTTCAAACGCTGAATTCTCATATTAAACTGTGGTTATTCGATTCGTGGTACTTTCACGCGTAATTTGAGACCAATTCGAATTCAAAACTGCACTCATGTCAATAATTATCAACAATTTTGTTGACGCCGAGCGGAGCCGGTAATACCGCTCATAGGATCGGCCACGCAGTTACTCGACAGCACTCGAGTACAGGTTAGGTTGCGGCACGAGCGATACACGCAAAATCCTATGAGCGGCATTGGAATCGTGCCGAGCGGTATTACCCGACGGCGGGTAGTACCGCTCAATAGGCTCTCTCTTTTATTTTCAATCAATTTTGTGGATTCTAAGGAGAATTAGGCGTCTACACTTCGAGAATAACGAGTTCAATGCTTAAAGAAATCTCACAAATACGTTTTTTATACTCAAGTTGAAATATAAAATATAAAACTGGCATTTCCCCTTAGGTGGGCGGTACAGGCACACCCTCCCCTACCCTTACGGTAAATTCAAAGATTATTGCAAAAAAATTGCAGAAAACTCGATTAGATTCGGAATTCTAATTTTTTTCTCAATTTAATTATCGTTTTGGTTTTTCAAAGAAGAAATGTTAGTATTATCTAAGTCACGGATCCAGCGGAATGATCATCTTGTCAATATTACCCAAAATTCCTGCAAAATCTTTAATTCATGACTCCTTTGTGATGCTATTCAGGGTGGTAATTAAATTTAATATCATCACTATGTGGTAAAGAGGAGTGAGGGGGGAGGGATTGGTGAATGTGGTGGATTGCAAGGGGTTGAGATTGATGTATTTATGGGGAGCACATGTGCATAATGTAATAATGGTCGCACTTTGGGGATTGGTCTGCTGAAAACGGTGTGTATACGGGGCATGTCGGGCGACAGCTGCAGATAATACGCTGATCACCGACATGACATTTCCGCAATATCAAACACCCGCATGGTATATGGAGCATTTGAACACTCATGGTATCGATAGCCGGGGCTTATCTGTTTAAAAATAATAGTCTGGTATCTCCTGGAATTTGTCCATCACCAATTCATAATTGTCTCTGAAATTCATTGGTTTATGGGCAATTGTTGAATGCATTTTTAGAAAATTCTTCTTCTGTTACAAATAGAAGGAAATGGAAGAGAGAAAATTGAAATTTCCAGTTCTCATTGATTTTTCCATGAAATTTTAATTTTCATTTTCATTTTTATTTCATAAAGATCCAACAGCGCAGGCCAATTACAGGATCAAATAATGCATATTACATTAATGCATATGGGGTATTCCATGTGAACTCACCCAGGTCAAAACCCTCACCATCGCCAATCATATTGCCGATTTTTCCTGTATTAATGCATACTTAAAATAAAGACAGTAATGAAAAATTAACTATTTGTAAAAAAAACTCCATAAGTCTATGGCGAGACAGTATTTACAATATGTACGTAGAAAGATATCCTAAGTAAAAATTCATAATGAATTCATGAAATTCTAAATTTTCAATCACGAAATCTCTTCAAATTTTAGTAGCACCAAAATGTGATAAAAATTTCCCAAGAGTGGACTGGAAATTTCAACAAAAATTTTTGATTAGCGTCATTTGGACCAGTTTTAATCATCAATACCTCGTTATCTGTAGACTATAATTTGCCCGATTTTTTTTTTCATTTTGAAGTCTGAAAAAATTCCTTCAAAACTCATTTCATTCTCTCCAGAACTCATTTTGAAGGAATCTTTTCAGACTTCAATATGAGTTCTGGTTCATTTAAATCTTACTATTGGGTCAGGAGATATTCATAATGTCAAGAGATCCAGTTTATTCCACCTTTTCTATCTTCATTTTACCCAATTGTCAAAAAAAAACAAAACAAAATCATCCAAAATAAATTACCAAATATCTCCAAAAGAAATCAGAAACGAAA
>NW_021680366.1:830728-832448 GCF_001412515.2 Diachasma alloeum
CCAGAAACGTACAGGCTACCGAGGAATATTAGAATACCTCTTTTGTAGTTTTAAAAATTTTGAAATAAACATTCTCCGATGAATTCCTCCGAACCTCGTTCAAGCCATCCCCCACATAATCTTAAATTCCACCATCATCTCCTCCATAAAACTTCATCTCTCATCAAATAGGAGAGAGGGCTTAAAATGGACTACTTACATCCTCAACAACTGGAAATTTACATTGTAAAATTTCCCGATTTTTCTATTCATTCGATGAGTCCAAATGAGCCCATTCATTTCACCCCCTGATCAGGCGAAATTGCACGAAGAAAAATTATTTTTTCCAAATATTTATTTACTTCTAAGAAGCATTCATTTTTTCAAAATGGTATTTTTCCAATTGAGTCATTCCCAGGCGGGTCTAATTAGATTTCAATTATGAGAATCATGTTTCTCTAGAGAATGACTACGTTGTACACGACCTTGGATGAACTCCGCCAATGATTATTCACTTTTCCTAAATTTCTTATTTTCTAGAGGAAAGAATTGTGGTTAATTTTTTAATATTGATAAATATTGAGGAAGTTCACTCAAGGGCATACGCTGTTAAAAATTTTTGTCTGAATTTTCCGTGCCGAATTCCGGTAATTGTTATCGGCTTCAAGTTCGACTGAAATTTCAGGAAATCTTGTTATTGAAGAATCAAATATCCCATTAATTTTGTGTTCAAAATGATCTAGAAATCAATAAAATAGTTGATTTTCAGTTCAATTATTTTGCACTGTTAAATATTTTTGTCTGAAATTTCCAGTACACTTTTTGGAAATTTTTATTGAATTCAATTACTGCTAAAGTTTCAAGGAATTTTGCCATTGAAAATTCAGAATTCCGTAGAAAAATCAAAGAGAACTGTAAATTTCAGTTCCATTTTTCCTTGAAAATGAAAAATATATTGTATAAATATATTTTTGAATTTTCAGGACCGTGACACTGAAAGTGATTCTAGGGGAAAAGTCATGAAATTTCAGATTGCACTGAAAATTCAATGTAACTGTGGTGCTGAATATTTATACTAGATTGAAAATTCAAATGAATTAAGGAATTCTCGTCGTTATGCTGCTTAAAATTCTGGAATTTTACGGAATTTTCAGTAAAACTTGAAATTTCATAATTTTTCCTCCTACATCGCATTTGGTGTCAATGTCCTAAAAATTAGTAGTCAATTTCGTCCATGACATTTTATTTTTTTTCTAACAGTGTGTGAAAATTCATAAAATCCGGAAAATTCAGAAAAATCCAAAAAATTGAAAATTCATGTAATTTTGTTTCTGAATATCCAGTTCCCCTGAAAATTCAATCAAGTTATGAACTGTCCATGTCACTCACTGAAAACTCATGAATTCCCGTGAATTCCACTTAAACTTTGAAATTTCATAACCATGTTCTCCCTAAATCCGCTTCAATGTCACTCTCATGAGATTTACTACAAGATCTTCCATGAAATTTCAAAAAATTGCTAACAGTGCAGCTAACATGAGCATCCTCTACCGCAATAAAATCGTCATAATTGAAATCTGCTGAGGATTGCCTGGGAATAACTGCTAGAGAAATAGAGTACCGAAAAAATAAATACTTCTCTCAAGTAAATGCATATTTGGCAAAAACAATTTTTCTCAGAGTGGCGAACTAAAAAAATGCATTCACCCTAAAGAAAACCTGAAATCAGAGAAACTCAACT
>NW_021680366.1:832624-832881 GCF_001412515.2 Diachasma alloeum
CTCCATTAAGCTCGCATAACTCTCTTCAATCTCCCTTCAATCATGCTCTCCACCATCTCAACATTACAATTTCATATCCCTGAGTGATTTTTCATATTCATTCCAAAACACTCCACGGAATCTCCTTAACACGACAGAGACGTGTTTCTTTTTATGTCGAACGACATCTCACTTTAGTCTAATGCTCTTTGGAACTCCAAGAGACAAAGGGGGTGGATGTGGAGGAACGGGCGGTTGAGGGGGTGGGGGTGGAGGGG
>NW_021680366.1:833124-833264 GCF_001412515.2 Diachasma alloeum
TGAGGGGGTTGGGAAATGGGAGGACCATTTCCCGCGTTATAGTGGCCTATGGGAGAAATTGAGATACAACACCAAATGTATCTGTACTCTCTTTTGCTCTCCATCCTCCTCGGTGTTCTCTCTCTCTCTCTCTCTCTCTC
>NW_021680366.1:833297-839587 GCF_001412515.2 Diachasma alloeum
CTCTCTCTCTCTCTCTCTCTCTCTCTCTCTCTCTCTCTCTCTCTCTCTCTCTCTCTCTCTCTCTCTCTCTCTCTTTCACCTTCCCACGTACTGGTGAATAGCGCTCGGCTATTCTCGGCTATGTTCGTGCATTCTCGGCCGGTCGATAGAGCAAACACGGCCGCGCCCCAACCCCCCGGGGGCTTCATACCGTCTCTGCCTACTGTAATCGTCTTCTCTCGTTCTATCTCATTAAAAAACAAATGTCAAAGTGTTATTCTCTTTCTATCAGCCTCATCCCTCTTATTTCTGTCTTTCTTCCTCTCTCAATGTCTCCGCAAATACTAAAATTGCATGAATAACGTGTCAGCCAGTCGCTGACCACTTGTCACTCGTCTCATTACGCACAAATATTTTATTTGTTATTATGTCTGTGCTCCGCCTTCTTGGTCTTGATGGATTGCAAAGTGGGGAGGGAGGGGAGGGCTTTTCATTTCCCCCGATGATTCGGGAATTGACGTTGCCGGCTTTTAGCTCTCGTGACATCACGCCGCAACGTCACTGCATCGGGCTGCATACGCAATGCTTACGTCACACTCCTCTTGGGGTCTTTCTAAATCTCCCGGAGGTGGTCTAAAACTGGCTTGATAGTTTTTTTCAGATCAATAATTCAATTACATGGTCAATGGATTTATTTCTTCGGAGAATATTGGGAGGGAAAGGTGCACGTTTACGTCACAGGGATTATTCTTGGATTTTTGTTGTTCATTTTTATGGCAATGGTTTTGGCAGGAGACCGGAGGGGGAGAGGAGGGTTTTTCTTGTTGTTTTCGATTGTTGAATTTCGATTCTTCAGGATCTTGAGGGTTGAGAAATTATTTAATTCGGTTAAAGTGTGATTTTAAGTAGGTAATCGCGATGAAATTTTGAGAGACATAATTATGTCAAGTTGATTATTTTGAATAATGAATTGGAGTTTGTTTATTCAGGTTTATAAAACTGGAACGGGATAGTTTTTCCTATTTTATTTCATCATTTGGCTATTGAGTGATTTAGAATTCGTTTTCACAATGAAAATCTGATTTACTACATACGTCTATTACACAAATAATCAAAGTATTAGTCTTTAGGAATTTACATATTTACGTCAGACAGGGATTATTCTTCTATATTACCCAAACCATAGATGTTATTATTCTTGGATTTTTGTTGTTCATTTTTATGGCAATGGTTTTGGCAGGAGACCGGAGGGGGAGAGGAGGGTTTTTCTTGTTGTTTTCGATTGTTGAATTTCGATTCCTCAGGATCTTGAGGTAAGGGTAGGTCTTGAGAGTTGAGAAATTATTTAATTCGGTTAAAGTGTGATTTTAAGTAGGTCATCGTGATGAAATTTTGGGGGAAATAATTATGTCAAGTTGATTATTTTGAATAATGAAATGGAGATAGTCTATTCGGGTTTATAAAACTGGAACGGGATAGTTTTTCCTATTTTATTTCATCATTTGGCTATTGAGTGATTTAGAATTCGTTTTCACAATGAAAATCTGATTTACTACATACGTCTATTACACAAATAATCAAAGTATTAGTCTTTAGGAATTTACATATTTACGTCAGACAGGGATTATTCTTCTATATTACCCAAACCATAGATGTTATTATTCTTGGATTTTTGTTGTTCATTTTTATGGCAATGGTTTTGGCAGGAGACCGGAGGGGGAGAGGAGGGTTTTTCTTGTTGTTTTCGATTGTTGAATTTCGATTCCTCAGGATCTTGAGGTAAGGGTAGGTCTTGAGAGTTGAGAAATTATTTAATTCGGTTAAAGTGTGATTTTAAGTAGGTCATCGTGATGAAATTTTGGGGGAAATAATTATGTCAAGTTGATTATTTTGAATAATGAAATGGAGTTTGTCTATTCGGGTTTATAAAACTGGAACGGGATAGTTTTTCCTATTTTATTTCATCATTTGGCTATTGAGTGATTTAGAATTCGTTTTCACAATGAAAATCTGATTTACTACATACGTCTATTACACAAATAATCAAAGTGTTAGTCTTTGGGATTATTCTTCTATATTACCCAAACCACAGATGTTATTATTCTTGGATTTTTGTTGTTCATTTTTATGGCAATGGTTTTGGCAGGAGACCGGAGGGGGAGAGGAGGGTTTTTCTTGTTGTTTTCGATTGTTGAATTTCGATTCTTCAGGATCTTGAGGGTTGAGAAATTATTTAATTCGGTTAAAGTGTGATTTTAAGTAGGTAATCGCGATGAAATTTTGAGAGACATAATTATGTCAAGTTGATTATTTTGAATAATGAATTGGAGTTTGTTTATTCAGGTTTATAAAACTGGAACGGGATAGTTTTTCCTATTTTATTTCATCATTTGGCTATTGAGTGATTTAGAATTCGTTTTCACAATGAAAATCTGATTTACTACATACGTCTATTACACAAATAATCAAAGTGTTAGTCTTTGGGATTATTCTTCTATATTACCCAAACCACAGATGTTATTATTCTTGGATTTTTGTTGTTCATTTTTATGGCAATGGTTTTGGCAGGAGACCGGAGGGGGAGAGGAGGGTTTTTCTTGTTGTGAGGAGTGTTTTCGGTTGTTGAATTTCGATTCGTCAGGATGTTGAAGTGAGGTGAGTTAGGTCTCGAGGGTTGAGGTCTTGAGAAATTATTTAATTCGGTTGAAGTGTGATTTTAAGGGGAGACTACTATGAGTTTGAAAATTCGCGGGCTATCGGAGTGAGATTTATCATGCATTGAAGATCGATTATATATAAAAACGAAATAATTGGCGCAAAAAAATTAATTGTTTATTTATCATGCTTCAAATGAATTCAATCACAGCTTAAAATGTTTGTTTTAATGCCATTAAGCCGCTGTTAAACGATGATTACGATAGCTGTATTGGTTGATTTGATTTTTATCATCATTGTTGAAACTTTCTAATTTCATTCAGGGAAATTCATAGTTCATGAATTTCCCTGAAAGTGATGTTTCAAATTCATTCAAGTGATTAGAATAATGATGACGACGTTCAACTAAGTTAAAAATCTCACAAAATTAGTTAAAAATAAATCTCATTCAATTTAATAACCGGAAATAAACAATAAATTATGTAAGATAGAAGGCAATGATATGCAAAATGACCATTTGGAAGCATATTACTAATTTATTAGGAAAAATAACTATACTATATGCGATATAAAAGCAATTTCCCACTTGTTTTCCATTAATATTGTTCCCTAATTCCGCTTTCAACCCGTAACTAATCCCCAAATCATGGAAAACTAGTCCTAACTCGCCGCCAATCCCTCGAAATCTGACAAAATTACCCATAAAAATCTGTTTCAACTCACGAAACAGATCCTGAATCTCTCTAAATTCTAATTCTCTTAGAATTCTTTAATGCCTAAAGGAGGTTAGGCGGTGTTTGAGGTGAATTTGAGAGTGAATTTCTGTGGTTCCCGGTAGCTTAGTCGGTAAGAGTGCCCGGCGCGTATCTGGGAGACCCGGGTTCGATTCCCGGCTGGGTGAAGCGGAAATTTTTTCTCTCTAAATTCTAATTCTCTTAGAATTTTTTTTATTTTATTTTTTTTATCCCTTTTAGGCATCTTTCCACACCTCTTCCACTCCCCCCTCCCTCACCCCCTTCCGACTGACCCACCATAATAAATCCCCCTGTCCATCGAAATCACGACTGCAGATGTAAAAACCCAAAGGGTTTATCCCCGCCCCATCCTGATGAATATGACGTGCACGCAACGCTTGCTGACTCCATGTCAATGCACACGCATTTGCATATCAATACATTTGAAATATCCATTTTCCCCTCGATTTGACTTAAGCGCCAGTCCGCCTGTCAGACTGATGTGAGTGCCCTCTAAATATAGCATTCAGATTTTGCCAACATCAGTTTGATCATTTCATCAAGAAATTTCATCTCCAACGAATCCATGATTATATTGACGTTTACCGTTTTCGGGAGATTGTAGAATCATTTTCTTCATTTCTCAGCTATCCGATTATTCACCACTCAATAGGGGAGTGTGGGGTAAAATGGACACTTTTGACTTTTTTAAAAATGTTAATGACAGGTTGAATTGTTGGTGAGATGTTTTTTTTTTATTTTTCAGTAAAAAGAACAATTCTTTCCCTTTGTGTTGAGCCTGAACTGATTTCAATTGATGAAGCTGTCTGTGAGTTATAAATATTTCTTTAAATATCAAGTGTCCATTTTACCCCACCCTCCCCTACACAGTAGCCGCAGCCGATTAGAGGATTAAAATCATTTTCTATAAATATTCAATTTTTATGAATAAAGTTTATATTCATCGATGTTAGTCTTTTGCTATGCTGTTAGATTTTTTTTTAATTTCATGGAAGATATTATAGTAAATCTCATGGGAGTGATATTGAATCGAATATAAAGAAAATGGTTATGAAGTTTCAAGTTTTAAGTAGAATTCACGGAAAATCATGAGTTTTCCATGGGAGTGATATGGAAATTTCACAACTTGATTGAATTTTCACTGGAACATGAATATTCAGAAATAAAATGACATGATTGTTCAATTTTTCCCTGAATTTTTCTGATTTTTCTGAATTTGCAGATTTATTGAACTGAAAAATCAAGTTCTTTATTGATTTCCAGATCATTCGAACCGATAAGCAATGGAATATTTGATTTTTCAATGAGAATATTTCTTGAAATTTCAATGGAACTTGAACACAATCAAAATTTCCTGAATTTGGCACGGAAAATTCAGACGAAAATTCGAAAAGCTCATGACGGTATTATGTAACTTGATAAGCAATGATGTTATTCTCAGTATTTTTCTACTTGATTAAGAAGGCATTGAAATATACTATTCATCACGCTGCGAGGAAAAGTGAACTTTTCGGCACGCTCCGTGTGCCTAAAAGTCAAATTTCCGCCACATTGTGATGAAAAATATTGTTCGTAACTCCTGAAAAAATTAGCTCGTGGGATTATATCACTCGCCTTCGGCTTGTGCGATAAACCTCCCACTCGCCAAAAAACACTTTTTTGCACTCGTTACGAAATATACTATTTCAAGCAAAATCACGCAAAAGCCGATTTTCATTCAAATCGCATAAACAATGTGCTGTAACTCAATAACGAATTGTGCGACCCCCATCATATTCTGACAGAATCAAGAGAGTATTGTTATCAATTTTTTGAGCCATGCCTAATTACCTTTTGATGACAATTTTTTGAGTGATCGTTGAAAAATCAATTTTGTAAAAAATGTCAATTTTTTCGAATCTGTATGAAAAATTCAGTTAATTTATGAGTCAGTTATAAGTCAATTTTGACTATTTGCCAGTTTTCGATGAATGTCTCGGAATCTAAGGGAGATAGAACAATTTTTGTTATAACCTTTTTTGTAGAGCCGATTGAAAGCTACAACAAATGTTATTACGAAAATTTCACTATTTCTCTTAGATTCGGAAATATTAATCAAAAACTCAACTGCGAGATAAGTCGACTTAAACCGTTTTACCACTTCGCTACTGAATTGAATTTTAATTGGCGCCCATGAATACAGCTTATTAATTTATTCGTCTTTTATACATCTCTTTCCACTATCATATTCGTTCTCATATTCTTACTTGAGCTGCTCTGGTGCTGGTGCACTATTTCCTATAATTTTTCAAATACTTTGGCGTACCTACATAGATCTGCATTTAGAGTCTGCACCCCCCTTTAGTCTCTCTAATTTTATGCATTAGTTGCTCACCTGACGGTCTCTCCCTCCAGGCATCAAGTCCTTTTACGCGACTTGTCTCGATTTATTCCCTTGCGTTTTTGCAGACCCTTACGTACTCTATAGTGACTCCATCTCGATTTTACAAACTCTGCATTTTAAATCTGTGTGCCCCTTATTCCCCACTTTTCTCACTGTTCCTTCTCCCAGTTTTTGAATTGTTTGTTTTTCCAATAATTTGCTTCAGCGCTGGAAGGCTTCCCAAACCATTTATACTGTTCCCAGTATGTAGACGATTCAATTCTCGCTGTATCTCTAGCTATGTCTAGTCTGTTTCTCTTCTAGCATGTTCTCCATTAGTTCTTCCACTTTCGATAATTCTTCGTCGTCCCAAACGTACTGTACGAGAGCATCTCCCTGAACTTCCTGAATAACTTCCTTGATGGTTCTTCTCATCCTTGTTGGGTTGCCATTTAGTAAAGCAAAAAAACATTTTCATCACGCTGTGCGAAAAAATAACTTTTTCATCACGCTGTGACGAAAAGTGAACTTTTCGGCAC
>NW_021680366.1:839622-841097 GCF_001412515.2 Diachasma alloeum
AATTTCCGCCACATTGTGATGAAAAATATTGTTCGTAACTCGTGAAAAAATGTTTTTTGCACTTCATCACAATGTGTGGAAAACATCTCGCCTTCGGCTCGTGATATAAACCTCCCACTCGCCAAAAACATTTTTTCACGAGTTACGAACAATATTTTTCATCACAATGTGTCGGAAATTAGACTTTTAGGCACGCGGAGCGTGCCGAAAAGTTCACTTTTCGTCACAGCGTGATGAAAAATATCGTTCGATACTCATGGGAAAAGTGTTTTTTGGCTCGTGGGATTATATCACTCGCCTACGGCTCGTGCTATAAACCTCCCATGAGTATCGAACGATATTTTTCATCACAATGTCTGGAAAAGGGACGAAAAAGTTACTTTTTCGCACAGCGTGATGAAAATGTTTTTTTGCTTTACTCAATGACAACCCAACAAGGATGGGAAAAACCATCAAGGAAGTTGTTCAGAAACAGAAGTTATTCAGAGTNTTTTTTCATCAGGTTTATTATTTTTTATCGAAAGAATGAAGGAGGGAACATTGAAAATAGGGCGACAGAAGTAGTGGAGAAATTTTCAGTCTGGATAAGTTTCAGAAGATATCTTTTATTGATGGGAGAATGGATGAGAATTAGTTTTTCGGAGCTGAAATGATTTTTTCATCACGCTGTACGAAAAAGTTACTTTTTAGGCATGCGAAGCGTGCACGGCAGCCAACACGGCTTTGCATGCCTAAAACACCCCTTTTCCACACATTGTGATGAAAAATATCGTTCGATACTCGTGGGAAAAGTTTTTTTGGCTCGTGGGAGGTTTATAGCACGAGCCGAAGGCGAGTGATATAAACCTCCCACGAGCCAAAATAGTAGATTACACACCTCGGCCAGTAAAGTAAGGAATGTCTCAGATCACATGTTTGTCGACCTCGGCTTCGCCTCGGCCAACAATTACATGTGATCTGAGGCTTTCTTATTTACTGGCCAAGGTGTGTATACTATTTTTCTGCTCGACGCAGCCGGAAAGTGGCAACTTCGTTTGGCGCCGCGGCCAAGAAGTTGACGCTTTCCGGCCGGAGGGCAGAAAAACTCTTTTTCGCACTCGTAACAAAATATACTATTATTTCGTCCTATTCAAATAAACTCCATTTGATTCAAATAAATCATTTGTCCGGATGCACCATCCACCTTCGACCGAAACACCCAAATTTTCGAGAATTCCCCAAGTTTCTGCGTCATGTGTTGGGCATTAGGGGTTGAAGGGGCACGTGGAAAGGTGTTAAAGTCATCTCGCGCATTTGGCCGATGAGAGAGCGCAGGGTGAAGAGGAACCGAGGGTGGGATGATGAGGGGAAGTGGGTGTGGGGTGCCACAAGTTCGTGGGTACGTTCCTGGCTGCCGCCCTTGTGGCCGATCAATATTACGGCTGGTGGGGTCGAGCCAGTCCTGGCGAGCAAAAAGGGAGTGAGGGGCGTGGGGG
>NW_021680366.1:841107-958748 GCF_001412515.2 Diachasma alloeum
CAAAAAGGGAGTGAGGGGCGTGGGGGGGAGGGGGAGGGGGCTTGGGGTGATGTTTCTGTACAGTTCTCTCGTGTTGGCCAAGAATGCCGAGGTTTTCGGGTGGAGGGAAAAGAAGAGAGAGACAGCTTGAAGAGTCACCGTGAGAGAGAGAGGTGGACAAGTAATAATCCAGTGGTGGGGGATACTCACCCTCGAGCCCTGACACGCGGTGGGGGTGGGCACACTGTCATGGCGGCGCATGCAATAGCCAGGGAAGCGCCCGGAGAATACTTGACAGGAGGATAAAATTCCTGGATTTTTTTCACGTGATTTCTCCTCTGTGAATTTTTAAAAATTAAACTCTCCAGTTTTGTAGAAGTGATCCTCACGATTTTTTTTCCGTCTCAAGTGTTTTTACTCGTTGGGAAAAAAAAAAGAATTATCACCAGTGACTTATCTAAATGTGAGTGCCTGTCTCAATGTGAATTTATCGTATTGTGGACCCTCCGGAGACTCTGACAGACCGTTGAAATCTGACTAGAAAATGTTTTAACGTTCTCAGGGGATAATTTGTGTGGTTTATCGGTGAGTTTGAGATTAAATCCCATGGAATTTGAAATTTAATTATCGTGTGGGTAACGCTATTTTCTACTGGGGATGAGTAACCCGGAGATTGGGTAAATTGAAGGGACAGTTTCCTGAGAATTGACTGATTTTTTCTGGGAATTGAGTCGCGTCAGGTGCATTCATTAGGAGTATTTATGAGACGTGAGGGAGATGGGGATCTTGAGTGGTGCATCTGTGCCGGGCGATGCAAATGAGGGGTCGCACTTGTCAAATATACATGGGGGGTCGTGTTTTTTTTTCTGTCCCTTCGGTTATGGCTGAGGGATCCTCACCCGAGGCACTTGCGAGGGTGTAAGATACCCTGATATGCCGGGATTCTTTTTATTAATCCGGGGATTGTGTGGCGATATTTAACTTGCCCCGCCCGCGACCCCGGTGGGTCGAGGTCCTCGGGCTGAATTTTCCACCGGTTTTCCGGGTATTTAAGCCCACGTGATGATACGGAATAACCACACCCCTCGTAACTGGCGGGGGGAAGGGATGATTGAACTGTTTTTCCGGGGTTTTTCCGATCTTTTTGGACTTAAAAGTGCATTATCGAGGATTTTTTTAGGGGAATGAGGGGTGCGGTGGGTGGAATGAGGTGAGAGGGCGATTTCATGGCCAATCGGGCGTAATTAAGAGTGTCTGGATGCACGACGAACTCTGCACATGGCCTCGTTCCGCTTGGCACAACGTTTGCAACCTGCAACATTCGTACGGTTTATGGGTAAGGTTATAGCCAACGTCCGGTGTGCGGTGAGACTCGTCTTTATTATTTAATGGAGGGGGAAGGTATCGTCTCACGCGCGGGGATGGAACGGGTGTCGGTTGTGCACACATATTTATGTGGTTTCCGGGGGAATTGTTTGGGCTTTTGAGGGGTTTCGGGAGGACTCGGGTGGGCGATATTACGGGTCACGGGAGAAATGACGCATTTGCATTGAATAGATTTTTTTTTCGACATTTTTTAAACACGTGAAATATCGGAATTTAATAAACTCATGGATCATTACTTGACGGTTAGAAAATTGGGATTACTATGGAAATTTCAAGTTTAAAATCTTGAAATTTTTGGCAAGGAATAATTCACATGGAATTTTCATTGATCTTGTTATTGATAAATCAGTCAATTTTCTTGGATATTCAATGAAATTTGATTTCTCAGGTTCATACGAGAATGAGAGTTAATGAAAATCGTGAAAATTCAGGCGACTTTTCTTCTGAATTTTCAATCTGTTGGTTAATTCAGTAGCGATATTACGGGTCACGGAAGAAATGACGCATTTGCATTGAATAGAATTTTTAAACACGTGAAATATCGGAATTTAATAAACTCATGGATCATTACTTGACGGTTAGAAAATTGGGATTACTATTGAAATTTCAAGTTTAAAATCTTGAAATTTTTGGCAAGGAATAATTCACATGGAATTTTCATTGATCTTGTTATTGATAAATCAGTCAATTTTCTTGAATATTCAATGAAATTTGATTTTTCAGGTCCATACGAGAATGAAAATTACTGAAAATCGTGAAAATTCAGCCGAATTTTCTTCTGAATTTTCAATCTGTTGGTTAATTCAGTAACGAAGTGGTAAAACGGTTTAGTCGACTCAGCTCTTAGCTGAGTTTTTGAAGAATATCTCCGAATCTAAGAAAAATATCGGAATTTTCATGAGAACCTTTTTTGTAGCTCGTAATTCGATCTACAAAAAATTTGCTCTGCAATATTTCCGAGATATTGAAAACTGACCAATAGTCAAAATCGACTTGAACCGTTTTACCGCTTCGCTACTGAATTTTCGCGATAAGTGTGAAAATCCAAATTGTCTTTGAAAGTTCAATGATCATTCACCATGATAACCTTAATTTTATTGTATTTCCAAGATGAATCAGGAATTTCCTGAGCAATTTAGTCTGAAATTGAATTCAAGTTCCGAATATTGAAAATTCAAATGCATCTGTTACTTAAATTTCAAAAAATTTCTAACAGTGTTGGTAATAAATTCGATTCCTTCGTCGTCTAAACAATAATTCCATTTCTACATTGAGAAAAACAAGTCTTGACTAATATCCTTGGTTATTAACTAACATAATTGCGCCAGTCATATTCCACGATTGAGTCGATTCCGTAATCGGCGAATGAATTATGAGTTCCGTAATTTTTACTGAACATTTATCTCCGTGCAAGTATATTTTATACTCATTTCAAGTATATTTTTTTTCCGTGTTGTGTGCTACACACTAGCTGTGGGGCCAAATAGGGATCACCAAAAAATTTGGATAATCCATCGAAAATTGGAATGTAGCACTCCAATTTTTGAAGATTTTGGACTTTTCCTTGTGGTTCCCTTACTGTACAAATTCAAAACAAGTTTTACTTGTACCAAAATTTATTAAAATCGCTTATTAAAAATGATCAAAAATGGATTTTTTTGTGCCAAACATGCGAAGCGGGCGCCGAGATGGAAAATTTTCATTGCAAAAATCGATTTAGTTTTTTCAAAAAAATTGTATTCTCTGTGCAAGCAAGAAAGATAATTTCTAGCACTACTTCTTCGTTATTCGCTGCTCCCAGGATATTCGAGGGATAAAAGTTTGTCATTTTGGCTATTCAATAATCACAGACAAAATATTAATTCTTAAATGAAATAATAATAATGATATAACAGCACATCTTGTAACTTAGGGGCAAAATATTTCTTGATAAACTTTCCTCTATAAAAGATATTTTTATCCTGAAAAGGCATCATCGTGTATGAACGATCCGCCTCTTCAGCCAAATATTTAGTTGTTGTTGAAAGTAGAGCAATTATTCATGTTTGAAACTTTCCAATTCGAACAAAACAATTATTTCTTAATAATTTTCAACTAACGATTTTGTTGGCTCCAACAAGACTTGTTTGAGAATTTGTTCGTTTTTCTCTCAGCTCACATCCACAATTTTTGCTTGAATTTTCTCAGCGTGGACTGTATATGGATCCACTAGTCTGTCCTGTGGACCGGGGTTTCGATACTATAGAGACCTTTAACACGCTATCCCCTACTACCGCTTGGCCGTTAAGGATATCCAAGTAGTTTGGGCAATTTTTTCTGGGGGAAATCCTCCTCAGAATTTATAGAATGGACCAAGAGCATTTTTTAGATGCAATAAGAGCTGTATACTCCCAGCTTCAATCCAGTAGTTTATATACTATTTCATACACTTTCATGCGTTTTTTTTTTAATACTCGTTAGATTCTAAAAAACAAAGTTAAGCATCCGTTTTACTTTATTCGCAATAGATCATGAATAAATGAATTTTGAATTTCATAAATTTTCTTTTGAACTCGCCTTTTCGCTTCAACCTGCCATTTTTTTGTTCATAAAAATGTACATTACGCATGATTACAATGTTCAATTACTAAAAACAATGAATTTTTAGTGCTACTCTAGAGACGCGAAAAATTTATGAAATTCAAAATTCATTTATTTATGATCTATTGCGAATGAAGTAAAACGGATGCTCAACTTTATGCTTTGGAGTGTAACGAACATTTTTGCTGCGGGGTCCCAAGGCCCAGTGAAGACTTAAATTGCAGCGACGTATCCCCTTAACAATTAAAATTGATCGACAAACGGAAAAGTTAATCTGAATTAAAATGACGATTTGAAAAAATTAGAAGCTGAATAAAAAATTGTTAATATTTTGCTACGATTAAGAGTGATGAAAGCCAGGATAAGGGGGAATTTATCAGGGGCGGTAACTCGTTCCAATAACTATGAACACTGCACTACCAATTACCACGGACATGTACAACTTGTCCGAAATACATATGTGGGGGGTTGAGCGGTGACATCGACCAATTAGTTGACCCCTCTGATGCCACTGGGGTAAAACTACCTCTCTCTGGTTTTTCATTTTTTTCAACATTCAGGTTATTCTAGCTATCAGTTTCATTGGCAGCCTGCGGGAAAATTCTGGGGGGTGATGTGTTCAGTTAAAAAATGAGTTTTTTTTTGTTTTCCATTTGCCGTGGAATTGGTGCAGGCGATGATTGGAACGGGCGAGGACCAACGTGGATAGTGGGACGGTGATTCGAGTGGCAGGAAGAGACAGCGGTGGTGGCGGTACGGCAAGGGTAATTGAACATTTTTATTAATCGAGTTCTTTTGTGGGTTTGCATTTTAATTTTTGTCGAATTCTTTGTGCTTTTCTGCTGGGGATGATTTATTGTGGCATTCTATTGGATTTCGAATTTTTTAATCGATTTTTTGTGAATCGACACGAGAACATTTTAGTTTGATTATTTTGATGATTTTGTGAACTAAAAAATAGTGTATTTTTATAAAAGTGCGACGGATTTTGCACGAGTGCACGGAGAGGAAAGTTGGATAAAAATTACTTCGAAAATCGATACAAATTTTACTACATACACTGATAGGCAGAATTAGTTATTGTTAACAAATGGATTTGGTTGAAGGCTGGGGTCTATTTGGTCTCACCAAATGTTCATTCGTTAATAGTTGATGAATGCAGATCTGAGAAGTCTTGTTTGACTCGACTTTCACCTTTCAAGTGAACCATTCGTTAACTATCAACGAATATTTATTTGGCCATATTCAACTCTACCATTCGTTAATAGTTAACGAATCTCGTTTGGAATAAATGAATCATTCTATCAGTGTATAGGGGAGAGTGGAGCAATATGAAACAGCGGGGCAAAATGAAACAGTAAAAAAAACGACTGTCTGACGCAATTCAAGCAAAAAAAAAATTTGATCGAATTTTTTTTTGTCAACTTTTTTATTATTCTTATAGAAGTACTGATGATAATAATAATTTTCCATTCAGTAGAATTAAAAATTATTGTGGAGGTTGAATGGGCGAAGATTTTGTCAATGGATTATTCGACTGAAATTCTGCATCATATTTTCCTTTTTCCCCGCCTGGTTCTCGCCCTGGGTCCTGGTGTGGACCTTGGATTTTGCTGTTTCATTTTGCCCCGCTGTTTCATTTTATCCCACTCTCCCCTACGAATGGTAAAGCTGGAGCGAAATGTAATTCAGTGAAGGAATCCGGGTTTTTAGTGGATATCTTGCGATTTTCTCAGTAAAAAATACATCTAGGGGAGAGTGTGCCTGTCCCGCTTAGCGGGTAATACCGCTCACCCGATTTTCTCCACAACCATCAACTTGAAAATTTCTTTCTGTTCCTGATCATGAAGAATTTGATGATAGGATGTGATTGTCGGAAAAATTTCACTTTATTTACCACTTTAAATATGAAAAAACACGTAACGAACTTTTGAGGTCTCTACAGTGCAAAATTTGTGGACTTTTAATTAAGGTTTTTGATAGTTTCAACCGCTGAATTCTCATATTAAACTGTAGTTATTCGATTCGTGGTACTTTCGTGCCTAATTTGAGACCAATTCGAACTCAAAACTCCACTCATGTCAATAATTATCAACAATTTTGTTGACGCCGAGCGGAGCCGGTAATACCGCTCATAGGATCGGCCACGTAGTTGCTCGACAGCACTCGAGTACAGGTTAGGTTGCGGCGCGAGCGATACACGCAAAACCCTATGAGCGGCATTGGAATCGTGCCGAGGGGTATTACCCAACGGCGGGTAGTACCGCTCAATAGGCTCTCTCTTTTATTTTCAATCAATTCTGTGGCCTCTAAGGAGAATTAGGCGTCTACACTTCCAGAATAACGAGTTCAATAGTTAAAGAAGTCTCACAAATACGTTTTTGATACTCAAGTTGAAATATAAAATATAAAACTGGCATTTCCCCTTAGGTGGGCGGTACAGGCACACCCTCCCCTAGTAAAATTTCCTTCACCGACAGAGGATTGGGTAAATTTTCCAGTTTCGATACAAATCACTCTCACGTTTAGTAAATTTTCCGGGGCCAACGGAGCAACATTCACTATTAATCTCACACTTTGTCTCCTAATTAAGAAAAAACACTGGAAATCGAGGTTGCTCCACGATTGCTTGACTTGTTTGATACGACGAAAGAAAAATTCAATAAAAATTACCAGAAAAAAAACTGAAAAATTTCGTTTTAAAACGTAATCCGCGAGCGAAGTAAAATTCAATAAAAAGTTTGAGTCGAAACTGAAATTTTACGAATCACCACGTAAATTCTGTGGGGATAACAAGTCGTTCCGTAATTTTTTCCCAACGATTGAGAAATTTTACGGAACGGAGCGTAGAAATAACTCACCAGCTTCATAAAAATCGTTGAACCTTCAAGAATTTTTGATTTTGGAGGCATAATAAGTCGGCAAGTTTCTGTAAGATTTTACTTCTTCGGGAAAAATTACGTGACAATTTCGTATTTTGTTCGGTGATGAACCTGAGAATTCACTGAACATTTCAAATTTCTTCGCTTCCATTCCTATAAAAAATGCCGGAAGACGATTCCCCATTGCGGATTACGTGAATTGTTCCGTAATTTTTACTGAATTTTGCATTTCCTACCAGAATTACTGGTAAAAATTCAGAGTCAATTTTAAAGACATTTTGCTGTTCTCTCGATAGCAGTTTTCACCGAAAAATCAGTTGCATGTCATAAAAACCTAAAGTCACTTGGACATTTTCCTGAAAAAAATGCGAAAAAGTCTCAAGTATTCATAACTCTTCCGACAATGGGGAAAATACGGAATTGCCTTGTGATACATGACTCTCAATCGATTGTAAAGCGAGTCCAATGTGAATGGCGCAGTTAATCAATTGCTCTTTGCCATGAGCAGACAATTATCAGCTTCACTCTTTCTCCGATGGCTGCAGTTATTAACTTTTCAAGTGCGTTTGCAGTGATCATTCTTCATTAAATCGTTGAAGAGTCAGCTACCCACCAGTAATTACTCACTCTCTCCATTAAATCTCATTTAAATGAATTTTAATCGTTGATTTAAGAGTTGATTTCCGAAACATTCCTCTCTGTCCTTTTGAAACAAAAAAAGCTCGACCAAATATCACGGATGTTGAAGGTTTTCGGAGAGTAACTGATACAGGGAATTCTCCGAGGAGTCATTCATTAACGGTCAAACATAAATGTAAGATTGATTTATCTAATGTCGTCATCACACGGAGAAAAAGTTGGGGAAAAATTACGGAACAAGTCATGTAGAAGTGAAGCAGAATCTATTTTTAGTTCGTTTTGCCTCCGAGTGGAAGCCTTGCAGTTGATTAAAAATGAATGTAAAATGCCCGAAAGAAAAATTATTCATCACTGATAATTTTTTACGTGAATGCTAGCTTTGACAAGAGTAAACAATTAATCCATTAAATTCTTTCTACAATTATCCTTTTAAACAATTGTTGCTGGTTTGACTAGAACATCCCGTACATTCGGGGTACCCAAAAACATGAATTATTTATCACAAAAGTTTGACACTGACGATAATTTGCGTATTGGGCGTAAAATACTTATTGATTTTTTTCCGATTGTTAACGATTTTTTCTACATTTTAATCCTCTCTCTAATTTCGGAATATTCCTTTTCTCCTGAGACTGTGTGATTTTTGAATTTATTTCAGTCTCTTCTAAAATTATGTACCCAGTCATTTATTCCCAGTAAAATGTCTTCTAGAACCAGAAGTTTCTCAATCAAAAATTGGTTTCAGAAACTAGAAACTTTGTTCTTTGTTTATCGTGTGATACGAGTCCATATCAAACTCCAAAAATAACTACTAGATCGTCTCTATCTCCCCTTTTGAAAAGTATATCGCCTGACCTAGACTCAATTACTGTTGAATTAAAGTGCAATTGTTCACGGAGAAAAATTCTTTAGAAAAATTCCAGTGTTGTTAAGGTAAAAAGTATAGGGATTTCTGATTAAAATTTTCGTGGAATTCTGTGACAATTTCATATAAGAATAGCAGAAATTCACGTCCCACTGAAGTAAAATTTCCAGCGCTAGCACTGGAATTTTCCCCTGACCTTTTATTTTTACTTTTAAAATAAGTGCGTTTTTGATGCTGAATTTTAGGGATATTTCTTCTAAAATTATGCACCCAGTCAATTCAGTAGCGAAGTGATCAAACGTTTTCCAGAAATATTTCCGAATTTAAGGGAGATAGCAAAATTTTCATAATAACCTTTTCGGTAGAGCGAATTGAGTGCTACTAAAAAGGTTATGAGAAAAATTTTGCTATCTCCCCTAGATTTCGAGATATTCATTGAAAACTGGCCAATATTAAAAATCGACTTAAACCGTTTGACACTTCGCTACTGAATTGTTCCCCTCAAAATGTCTTCTAGCCCCAGAATTTCCTCAAAATCCAAAAATTGGTTTCAGAAACTAGAAACTTTGTTCTTTGTTTATCGTGTGATACGAGCCCATGTCAAACTCCAAAAACAACTCCTAGATCATCTCCCCTCCCCTCGCATAATGACAAGGCGGAAATGTAACTCTCCTTGATGCCTCAATTAATCCCCCTCAATTTTTTCGCCACCAGGTACTATGGAAACAGGGGAATGGGGGGCGGCGGAGGGCTACAAGCCACGGAACTCCGGCGACGGTACCTGTTCACATCACCTCCACCAAATCCCAACAAGTACCAGGAATCATTAATAAGTGATAATGGACGCACCGATGATGCGTATCAAGGGGCAACAGTCGGTATTGCATCCGGCCAGCCCACTTGTATTGCTGGAATTAGTGGACGTGACAGACGTAAAACGTCCGATATTAAGGACAATACGTGGTCACAATTGCTCGAGGAGAAACTTGAGGACGGAAGGAGACGAAGAAGACGACGCGGAAGACGACGGGGGCGGAGTTGTGAGCCAATTAAACTTGAAATCAGTGGTACGATGAGAGAGGGCAACAGTAATGGAGAGTGGCAGGAGGTGAATGATAATTTTCAAGTACCCGAGAAGACTAGGAGAATTGATAAGGACTGCTGCAAGGGACTTAGACAAATGACGGAAATGGCTGTTGGTACATTGCTACTCGGTGTTGTCCTGCTCGTTACACCAGGTATACACTAATTGCTTCTAATTATTCAAGTGCAATAGGGGAATGTCTCGATGAGGATGTGCGTGAGAATTTGGTTGCCTATAGTTTATCACGTACTCGGTACGTTATGCACCCTCTTTGTGGTGGATATGTGTGGGAAAACGGAAAACTGAAGGAATTGTTGGAGATGAGGATAAGTATACGTTTGTGAAAACATCCGTTTTATGACTTCCGTTGTTATTTTTTAGTTCTTCATGTTTTTTGAAGGATTTTCAGCGGTATTTAGCATAGAACCATTGCGAGAGATACACTCTGAAGCTTATTACAGTAGAGGCTTCGTATAAGATACCTTGGGGACAGGAGGAGAGTGGAATTCCGGGAATCCCTGTGCCCCCACTACGCGCGTCCATAGAGAGGAGAAAAATAGGGACCAGAGGGTTTCAAATAAGATACCTCGCTCCTTGCACGGAGAGAAATGTTCAGTAAAAATTATGGAACTCACAGTTCGCTCACCGATTACGGAATCGACTCTGAAAATTCAAGTGACGGTACCGTAATTTTTCACAGGAAATTCAGATAAAAATTATGGAACCCTCCGGAAAAATTCCCTGACAGTTCCGTAAAATTTTCTACAACCACATTTCGCTCCGGAATTACGAAAAAGATACGTAATTTTTATTGAATATTTCTCGCCGTGTGCGCCCGAATTCAATGAAATTTTAATTTTTACTGAATGAATATCGATAACAATCAATTTATATGTTTAATGGTTTGAATTTGTATCGCCCGCGTTCCTTTTTCTCTCTAAACATAACCCGCGTGATAGAATGGCAGCTGATGTTGGGGGATTGTTGGTGGACTCGCTGATCCGTAGATGGGATTGAATCTTTTTTTTTAGAATTTTGATACAAGAATCACTTGTCTACTTGTATCAAGAAATTCGTGGCTTGAAAATTACGAAGCGCACAATATCTCACGCTGAGAAAAAAATCTTACGCCAAGAAATTTTATACTTGTCCGAAAGGTGAGGCCAATTTCTTCATATCAAGAAAATGAGTTCTCAAATCAATTAAAGTAGCGTTTGCATTAAATTATTTCAGAATTGAGGCTAGAAAACTATTAAATGAATTAATTCAATTTTACTTGGTTTGAGGAATCGCTTTCTTGTCATCAAGAAATTGTCCTCGTCTTTGGGACAAGTACAAAATTACTTGACGAAAGGTTTTATTTTCTTAGTGCAAGATATTTTACTCTTGAAAATTTTCAAGTCAGAAGTTTCTTGATGTAAGTGAAGACGTATTTCTCAAAAAACTTTGTTTTTGTCAGGGAAACCTACTTGTTTTGCTTCCAAATGGAAACTTTGTCATCGTTTATTGTATTCAAGTTTTGGATTTTTTGTGTTATATCGATCCAGTATGATCCACAAAGTCCGGAAATGCAATTTTTAGCGAATTTTTTAACGATGTTTTTCTTCAATTGGTCGCTGATCCGTAGATGGAATTGAATCTTTTTTTTAGAATCTTGATACAAGAATCACTTGTCTACTTGTATCAAGAAATTCGTGGCTTGAAAATTACGAAGCGCACTATATCTCACGCTGAGAAAAAAATCTTTAAAAATCCGGAAACGCAATTTTAGCAAATTTTTTAACAAAGTTTTTCTTCAATTGGTCGCTGATCCGTAAATGGAATTGAATCTTTTTTTTTAATGTAGGTATTGTAGACAAGAAGTTTTCTCCTGCGCTGAGTTTGTTGAAGGACTAAAAATACTCGGCGTAAAATTGATACTGAGCGTAATTAATGAAAGGGCCCGAGTCGAGAGCCTCAAGTGTAACAGGAAATCCTTAAATAATTTCTCTTTTCCTCTCTTCTTTTCACTGTTGAGGGAGTTAAAGTGTTTTAAGAAAATGACAAGTTGGATTCCCAAGGGGACGTGAGGTCGAGGATTTTAAGTGTGTCATGAGAATGTCAAGGAAATTCAGTGCAGTTATGAGAAAAAGGGGCAAAAATAGTTTTCTTGGGAGTAAAAACACTTCTTCAATTTCTATCGTCGTTGTTTTTATTCATAAAATTCAACGAAGAAGTAGAATTTCTGATGGACATGTTGGGGGGACTGAAGACATTTACATTTTGGATGTTTTTATTGGATGAATAAGTATTCGTTGGGACGATTCCGGTTAATATTCGATCGGAGAACTGGAGAACATTAATTGACACATGAATTGCATTTAAAAACATCAAATTCAGTAGCGAAGCGGTAAAATTGTTCAGACGATTCTGCCTTTAGCTGAGTTTTCGAGGAATATCTCCGAATCTACGAGAGATAATGAAATTTTTGTAATGAGCTTTTTTGTAGAGCGAATTGGGGGCTACAAAAAATATTTTGACCAACATTTTGCTATCTTCCTTAGATTTCGAGATATTCATTGAAAACTGGCCAATAGTCAAAATCGATTTAAACCGTTTTAGCGCTTCGCTTGTGAATTGCGCTTCTGGTTCTAGTGAAATCGTACCAGAAATTTTCTAAATAGCAATAAGTCCTATGTTATTGAAAATTGTGAACTGAAATTTCCGGTAAACTTCTTGGGAATTTTTATCAAGTGACATTTCCACTGAAATTGCATGGAATTTCGTCATTGCAAATTCATAATTTGATAGAAAAATCGATGAAAATTGTGAATTTCAGCGCAATTATTCTATGAGTATCTATAAATATTAGGCCAATCCGGGTAATTAAAAATATCATGATATTTTTCCCCTAAAGTAGAATTGAATGTCGTCCTCAGTTTTCAGAGAACTCATCGAAAATTTGTGATATTTGGATATCCAAGTAGGGGAGGATGGGGCAAAACGACCCCCCTTCAATCGTCAATATTTTCCGATTCAATAATCCGATTGGGATGAGTTAGAGCTCGTTTTGAAGAATGAAAAATTATCTTCAAAATGAAGTTGAAACTGGGAATTTTCACAATGTCATTCACAAGTTATTGACAATTGAAAGGGGGCCGTTTTGCCCCACCCTCCCCTACCTTTATAATTTGGTACAGACTCCACTGTAGATTCAACCATTTTCAATCATCAAACTTGTCAATTAAGTTGCGTGTGAAAAATGAAAAAAAATTAAAATTACATTTTGCACAGAATTATTATTTTTTTGAATGTTCATTGTTTATAAATAAATAATTGAAATTGTTTAAACTTTCGGAAGCCTTATTCTTTAGTCATGAAATCCATTTCTGGTAAAATTATGAATATGAATGAATTTATTACGATTCCGAACAAATGATTTTTGTGGTGGACTAAACATCGGGACATTTTTAATTTCACTGAAAAGTGTATGGAATTGCGAATGTTTGAGCAGCAGTTTCACAATAATTCCTCAATTCACATGAATTTGGGATTAATTGAAACTTCAAGGACGCATTCTTATAAATTATTTATAGAAAATGTTCGTAATTTTCAAAAATTACACTTTTTTGATTATTTCATCAATCTTTCTCCAAAAGTGAACTTTCTAATTTTTTTTCAGATTTTTAAAATGTTTCCGAACAGTTCAATATTAAGATTCATATTCAGACCTGCAAAGTTTAAATAATAAAATCATTATAAGATTTCCGGAGACTTGACGTCAAATGGAGCTCAAATAAAAGCTCCGATGTTCGACTACGAAAGTAGAAAAGCATTTCACTGGAGAAAAAATCGCTAAAGCACTTGAATACGTTACGCTTTCACTGAAATTTCAATGGACTTCGTCGTAATCCATTTCATTCATTATTTCATCGCATTCCTAATTTGATGAAATCCGGAATGGAAACTGTCATTTTGTGTCAGTCATTTGATAAAAATCAATAGAAATCAGAAAAAATCAGGTAAATACGTCCTTGAAGTTTCAATTAATCCCAAATTCATGTGAATTGAGGAATTATTGTGAACCTGCTGCTCAAACATTCGCAATTCCATTCACTTTTCAGTGAAATTAAAAATGTCCCGATGTTTTCCTCCTAAATCAACTACAACTAATTCCTTTCAATCAGTGAAAGTTACATAGACACATGAATCCCACAAAAAAATCAAATTGTGCTTCTCTAAGAAGTATCTAAACCTTCTAAAACGTGAATCGATCACAAATGTTCACTCATGATTTTCAAAAACATCACAATAACTCCTTTCCTTCAGAAATTCGATAACTCAAGGATTTTTCAATTCCCCCAGGTCTTTGTCACCAGGACGCAGTGCACATAACTGCCATACTCGGTGAAAGTGTGGTCTTCAACTGTCACGTTGAGTTCCCGGGTGAGCATCCAGTGCCCTACGTTCTCCAATGGGAGAAGAAGGTAGGCGACACGGTACGATATCGGACGATCAACCTCTCTGCTCTCTATCCGTGAGTTATAAATTTATGGGGCTTCGCTCGTGGCAACCCAAGCCGGCCTGGTACCTCCTCGATACCCAGAGATTCCGTCTTATCATTCAGTCATGAAGTGGAAAAACTCGATGAATCGACTCAACTTTACTCTCAAGTTCCTTCTGATAAATATCTCTGAAACTGTGGGGAGTCGTAAAAATTGTGTAAGCATTCTATTTTGCAGGAGAAAAGTGACTTTGAAAATTTCCAATTTTTTAGATGGAATGTGGGATAATTTGGCAGATCGAAATAACGCAAAAATTTTGATGGTGAATTTTCAGTAAAATCTGAAATTTCATGATTTTTTTCCACCTAAATCGCATTTAATGTCACTGTCCTGAAAATTCCAGAAGATATTCGCCAGAATTTTTTGGTTTTCTATTCGTTTTCAGGGAAGAAAGGAACGGAAATTTAAAGTTCTCGTTGATTTTTCCACAAAATTCTGAATTTTCAATGACAAGATTCCTTTAAATTCGGAGATTTTTCTCGAAAACGCAGCAAAGAATTAAGGATGTTTATCCAAAATCGCGAGTATTAAAAAAAAATTGATTTTTTTTTCAACTGAGAGATAAAGTTATTCACGCATGAAAAAATTCAATAGAAAACCTAGCGAATTCGCTAGGAAATTCTATTGGAAAATTCTATTCGTTTTTTGCTCTAATTTATTGGATATTCGATAAGAAAAAGTCAATTGATTTCGAATTTCTGTTTGAAATTTTCTCTTCAGATTTTTCCTATAAGAATGCTTGGGCATCAATTTTTCACTCGCATTTTGTAATGCAAAACAAAACAACATCCGTCGGAAAAACCAAAATTTTCTGGTTTCCTATTCATTTTCAAGGAAAAATGGAACGGAAATTTACAGTTCTATTTGATTTTTTCACGAAATTCTGAATTTTCAATGACATGATTTCCTGAAATTTCAGTGGAACTTGAACACGATAAATTTTCCGAAATTTGGCACAGAAAATTCAGACGAAAATTTTTAACAGTGTATAATTATCTACAAACAAAATGCACTTGTTGAGATATTTTGAAATTAATTTTGAAGTCGATTCAACCCGTTCGATTGCCTCATGACCGAATTCAATAGATTTTTATCGACAAATGAATGCAATTGGTACCAGGAGAAACCCTCGGAGCGCAGCCCCTCAATGAGACACGTCTAACGCCATTGAAAAAAAAAATTTTTTTTGTTGAACGTTTATGAATCATTGTCGTGACAAGCTCGATTATTATTTATGCTTCGTCATATCTACGTAAATTGATGAGCTTAATTGCCTATAAATGAATGAATACATCATTGAGAATTATGGAATAATAATAATTTGATGAATTATGAGAGATTAACCGGCGAACAAGACACGCCGTTCGTAATAAATTGAAATGTAGCAGAGTTATTAGTGATTATGATCGTTTAATATGGGAGAAAGTGTCTGCTATTTGTTATGGAATCCGGAATGAAGAGGGCAGAGCGCGTTTACAAACAAATAAATAAATAATTCAATAGTTCAAAGGGATTAATCAACGAATTGTTAAATTTTTTACCCCAAATGGATGAATCGAAGAGAAGTCTTTAGATTCCTTTGAGAATATTTCCGAAACTATCGACTTTAGGACGAAACGTCACATAACTTTCTTTGTGGGAAATTCAATAATCTACAAAAACGGTTTAGAGACATTTCGTCGTAAACCCATTAGTTTCCGAGATATTCGCGAAATAGTCCGGACAATATTTTTGGATTCATCTGCAATTGACATTTCGCTGCGGAATAACCATTAATCCCGGAAATTTATGAGCACAAGATAAATTTAGACCGTTGAGATGTTATTCGGAGCATTGGATACTCGACCAGAGGCCGTTGGCCTTCTTATTGATAGCACATTTTATTTATTTATTTGTCTGTTTATTGATAATTTAATTTAAGTTTGGAATAATTATAATCCAATTTCATTGAGTCATAAATGCTGCAATTCATAAATCATTCAAACCATCTGATAAATCATCAGACATTTCGTATTTGCTTGTAACTTCTCGAGTGATTATAACGAAAAAAAACAACACCATGCCTCTGTCTCTCTAATCTCTGGTACGCCTCGCATGATTTCAATATTTCATGGGTTCTGGATAATCCAGGAGAATCATTCATTTGAATCGAATACATGCCGTCGGTAGTTGGATTTGTGTAGCAGATAGTGCAATTTTTTTTTTCATTTCAAATTGATTTTTTTGTAGATCCCGACGAATGTTAAATTAAAAGAGATTGAAGTGTAATGAAAGCCCATTTTTTCCGTAAAACTCAGTCAGCCGGATGGGACTGAAAATGGAGAACAATTTGGCATTGGAAATGAATATAATTTTTTTTTCCTCTGAATGCGTGAAATTTTTGGTGGAAGTTCTTGCTAGAGATTCTTGTTACGTCGGAGAGAATATCTTTCTCCCAAATTCTAAAAATCGATTAAGGGGCTATGTCGATGAAGTTTAAAAGCCTTCACTGAGCCTTGGGGAAATCACGGACCCGAACGATTTTGCCCCGGATAATCAGGAAAAACTTCATTTTTTCCTGCTTTTACCTTCAAAATACGCCTTACGCCGTAGTTTTCATACGATTTTAGCTTTTTTTAATCAATTAAATTATTATTCATCTCCATAGTTAATATTGAGGAAGTAGGATCATTGGAAATGTGGAGAAAACAATAAACTACACTAGATTATTGTCAATTCGCGACGTTTGGCGTATAATTCAGGCTTCCTCAGGCTTCTTGACAATTGAGCACATAGTCATATTATTCTCTGAAATAATGTTGGGAACTCTAAACACATTATTACGTTTGTAAAACATTAAAAAATCTGGCACGCAACACTATTAACAGACTGGCATCTGTCATTTCCTCCAGTCATGAACTAACACCGGAGAATTTTGAAATTCATAAATTTTTTTTTGAGCCTGTCTTTTCGCTTCGACCTGTCGTTTATTTTATTCATAAAAATTAGATTACACATGATTACAATGTTCAATTCATTTAGTCATGATCTATTCCGATTTTGCCCCGGATAATCAGGAAAAACTTCATTTTTGACACTGCTGCTACGTTCACCTCGTGTCGAAAAGTGCCTTTTCGTTTACTCGTAAACGAAAAGTCTTTTCGTTTACTAGTAAACGAAAAAAGGCACAGTTCGCCACTCGCTGAACGTAACATCACTGTCAAAAACTATTGTTCGACACATGTGAGACAGGAATTTTCAGCTCGTGTGATTGGCAGCCCTCGGCTTCGCCTCGGGCCGCCAACTTCACACTCGTGAAAATTCTGTCTCACTCGTATCGAAATATACTATTTTTGCTGCTTTCACCTTCAAAATGCGCCTTGCGCCGTAGTTTTCATACGATTTTAGCTTTTTTTAATCAATTAAATTATTATTCATCTCCATAGTTAATATTGAGGAAGTAGGATCATTGGAAATGTGGAGAAAACAATAAACTACACTAGATTATTGCCAATTCGCGACGTTTGGTTTATAATTTAGGCTTCCTCAGGCTTCTTGACAATTGAGCACATAGTCATATTATTCTCTGAAATAATGTTGGGAACTCTAAACACATTATTACGTTTGTAAAACATTAAAAAATCTGGCACGCAACACTATTAACAGACTGGCATCTGTCATTTCCTCCAGTCATGAACTAACACCGGAGAATTTTGAAATTCATAAATTTTCTTTTGAGCCTGTCTTTTCGCTTCGACCTGTCGTTTATTTTATTCATAAAAATTAGATTACACATGATTACNCGCCGTAGTTTTCATACGATTTTAGCTTTTTTTAATCAATTAAATTATTATTCATCTCCATAGTTAATATTGAGGAAGTAGGATCATTGGAAATGTGGAGAAAACAATAAACTACACTAGATTATTGTCAATTCGCGACGTTTGGCGTATAATTCAGGCTTCCTCAGGCTTCTTGACAATTGAGCACATAGTCATATTATTCTCTGAAATAATGTTGGGAACTCTAAACACATTATTACGTTTGTAAAACATTAAAAAATCTGGCACGCAACACTATTAACAGACTGGCATCTGTCATTTCCTCCAGTCATGAACTAACACCGGGGAATTTTGAAATTCATAAATTTTCTTTTGAGCCTGTCTTTTCGCTTCGACCTGTCGTTTATTTTATTCATAAAAATTAGATTACACATGATTACAATGTTCAATTCATTTATACATGATCTATTGCGAATAAAACGGATGCTTAAAACTTTATTCTTTGGAAGGTAACGAACATTTTTCTTAAAAAATAGCTAAAATCGTATGAAAATTACAGCGCAAAGAGCATTCTGAAGGTAAAAACATGAACTTTTACGGGGTAAAATCGATCGGGTCCGCGATTCCCTAGTTTTTTCCCTAATTATCCCCATATTCCGTCATATATCACAAACTGTTTAAAGGTTCGCAAGGCCCAGTCAAGACTTAAATTTCACTGACGTATCCCCTTAATTGCCTTGAATTACTGATAATTATAAAGATATATTTCCGCGCAGAAACATTCCTTCAGTACAAGAATAGTCCTTTTCGATTGCTAATCAAGATTATCATCATTCACTCAATCATTTGCACAATCAATCAATTGGGGTTTTGCATGAAATTTGTTAGTAATTGGATAGGAAAATTGGATGAAAGATATTTGATACGTATTTCTCCATGTCAAGGGCTACACTGTTAGAAAACTACTGCAGAAATTTCTGAAACGACTGCACTTTTACAAAGTTTGTCTCAATTTTCCAGAAAAAAAACCTTGAATTCCATTTAAAGGGAAAAAGTCATTGAAATTTCAAGTTTCTCTGAAAATTGAAGTAAAGTAAATTTTTTAGCGACAGGAAGTCGAAAATTCCACAATTTACGTGAATTTTCAAGTGAAAATGAAGGTTCACTGCCAAATGACCTTGAATTTTCAGGGAATCCCTATAAATTTCTCGGATTTCCAGGAATTTTGAAGGAACTCATGAAAAATTCGGAGAAATTTGTACTTTAAAGAGAGATTTCTAAGAATTTTCCTGATGTTTCATTAATTTTTCCGGAATAATTAAACTGAAATTTACAATTCCCATGAGTTTCTCCGTGAAATTATGAATTTTCAATGACAAAATTTCTGGAAATTTCAGTCGAAGTATTACTTATTATATTAATTATTAGAAATTTTTGACAGTGTAATTCGCACGAAATTTCTTCACATGCTATTACTGACAAACCAGTTAAATCCTGAAATAATAAATGAAACTGTTAGTTTCATATTCACATAAAAATAAAAATAATGTGAATTCAGACAACTATAGCTTTGAATTTTCAACATATTCAAAATACAATTTTCACAATGAGTTTGGGAGTTCGAGAAATTCCATCAACATTTCGATCCCAAATTGAGCTAGAATTCACAGCCCAAAAAAATCGAACGCACCTATTACTTGAATTCCGAAAAATTTCTAAAAGTGTAACGAAAAATCAATAAGCTGTAGCCAATAAAGCCTTCTGCATTCTGACGTCATAATGCAGACATTTCGTCAATTGGCCACATCTCATTTTCGATGAACTTCTCAAGATGAAAAATAAATCCACTGCATTTCCCGTCCAATTTTCTACTCCATCATTTCATTTAATAAACAATTAGTCCCGATTACTTGTCCCCCTTAATGGTCCCCATACGAGTAAAAACACAAATCGAACTGCAGCCGCATAAAAAATCAAATAGAATAATCTCCGCCCGTTCTACATCATCTCGCATCCAGTGCCACGTAATTAGCTGCATGCCAGTTAGGACTCTGGAATCTAGAAACTCTGAAAAAGCCAGCACGACTCATTCCCCAACTATCACCCCATCTCTAGACTCGCCTAAACTCTCCATTAACATTCTGTTATATTTTGCTCTTCCAGTGGTAGTCAGTAGAAAAAACAACAACGAGACATAAAAAAACTAGGAATTGTTTTGAGAGAATACACCGTGTGCTACGGACATATCGATTGGTACTCGGTTAACTGTTAGTTGGCTTAAAAATAGGCCAAAGAGCACCTCTCGCGGCCTTGTGTATAAGCTCATGGCTCACACGAAAACTCATACAGATATATAAAGTACTAGGTACATTGGGGGGTGGATTTTAAATGGGTAAAACCTGAGAGAGGGAAAATAGCTGGTGGTTTGCGGATAGGAGGTCGCATGTACATAATGCACTAACGCTGCATGGGTGATAAAAAAAAAACCACTTGACTGTGTCAGGGTTACCAACCTTCTGGTATTTCACGATGGAAGGGATGATTTTCGATGCTGGGGGAAGATTGATGCTAGGGGTAAACAATGAGAAGAATAGAATCACTCGACCCTGCTTAAATGAGAAAGGAGAGATTTAACACTCGTTGGTGTTTCGGTTTGTTTCGGGAGAGGGAGTCTTTTGTAATGCCGCAGTTATGCGTTAGAAATCGGGGTGTGTGGCTTACTGGCGCGTGGTGTATTCTCTCATGACGATTGTTGATGTGAATTTGGAATGTATGATTTTTATCAAAGAAGCTGTTGATGCAAGAGTTAGGGAGGGGGGAAGTACGTTGAGTTCTTTTTTTATTTTCATCTGGGAATTCGAGGGAGGAATTGTTATAATGCATTGTTAATTGGATACTTCATGATTTTTGTGAACATCGGGGAGAGGGTCGGGTGAACCGGTGGGGGAGGAATGTCGAGAGTTAGGGTGATCCTGCACGGAGAGAACAGCAGCAGAGTTCTCAAACTAGTCTTACTTGTTTAAAAATCTAATCTATTCTATTTTTTTATCTTTTCTGAAATATACACCGTTATTAGGGGAGGGTATGGTAAAACGGACACTTTGGACTTTTTTTGAAATATTCATGACGTGTTGAATTGTTTATGAAATGGAATAATTTTATTTTTAAATTGAAAAACAATGATTCCTCTTTGTGATGAGCAGAGACTGAGCTCAATTGATAAATCTGTTTCTGAGTTATGAATATTTTTAAAAAAGTCAAAAGTGTCCATTTTACCCTACCCTCCCCTAAGTAGAAAAACCCATTAACAATAAATGAATAGTTCCATCAGTGTGAATCTCTTCATTTAGTTTCCCCTGTCCTTTTTTTTCGTTAAAATTTGTCGCTCATGAGATATCATCATTGTTACATTTGATTCGTCATTTTGAGTTGCCTCGCATGTGGAATATCGTAATGAATATAAGTAGGCTAATTTGTTACCACTTAAACCGTTAAAACTGGTGCAAGGATGATGATTTATGATGAGTACCACTTGCACGTAGTTTTGTAGTGGTCTTACGATGTTTGTTATCACGAGTGATCCCTCGTTTATGATGCGTGTTGGTGTTGGTGCAAGGGGCAGGAGATACCTATATACATATGGTACGAGTCGTATCCAACACACAGTGGCGAGGGATATGAGGGACGTGTGTCCAGGGTGAGCCCCAATTCACCTTACGGCTCCGCCAGTCTCAATCTTACGAATATACGGGAGAGTGATCAAGGATGGTACGAGTGCAAGGTCGTCTTTCTCAATCGATCACCCAACAGCCCGAAGAATGGCACGTGGTTCCACCTGGATGTTCATGGTCAGTTTTTCATGGTGCTTTCAAATTAAATTGCAATACTTTTTCGATTCAACTGAAGACATTTTTGCCGTACTGACCTTCACTTTTCCTCGTCCGGGGACTGGTGTTGGCCCTTCCCCAAACTCCACGGACGAACAAATTTAATAGAAGAATCTATCGAATTCGTTAGAAAATTCTATTGAATTTCTATTGAACTGTTCTATTAGTTTTTGGCCGATTCTATTGAAATGTTCAATAGAAAATATTCAGAAAAAGTCAATAGAATTCAATTTTACTATATAACTTATTCTATTGAGATATTTTCTGTGGAATTTCCGCGGCTCAAATTTCCCGTTTTTTCGTTTGATTTTCTTGATGAGAAGAAAAAAATAGAATGAAAAAAACTTAGAAAATTTGAGTCGAGCAAATTCTATAGAAAATATATGAAAAGAATAAGTTATATAGTAAAATTGAATTCTATTGACTTTTTCTGAATATTTTCTATTGAACATTTCAATAGAATCGGCCAAAAACTAATAGAACAGTTCAATAGAAATTCAATAGAATTTTCTAACGAATTCGATAGGTTTTTCAATTAAATTTTTTCGTGCCTGTCGTAAAAGTGAAAATCATTACGCTGAGAAGAAAAATTATTTTTGCCAAGTATCCATTTACTTGAGAGAAGTATTTATTTTTTCAATACTGTAGTTCTCCAGTCGGGTCATCCCCAGGCGAGTCTTGTATGGTTTCAATTATGACAATCGTGTTGCTCTAGAGGATGATTATGTTGTACATGACCTTGGATAAACTCAAGGACTAAGGATTATTCATTTTTACTAAATTTCTTATTTTCTAGAGGGAAGAATTCCGATTAATTTTTTAATGCTGATAATTATTGAGAAAGTTCACTCAAGATTATAACTAACATGATCATTGTCTAAAGCAATATAATTGTCATAATTGAAACCTAATGGGGATTGCTTGGGTTTCAACTGACTCAACTGGAGAAATACAGTATCGGAAAAATAAATACTTCTCTCAAGTAAATAGATATTTGGCAAAAATATTTTTTTTTCTCAGTGTGCAGAAAAATATTGTTCACGACTAGTGCCATGGGTTTTTTTTACTCGCGTGGTTTGCCAGTCCTCGTCTTCGGCTCGGACGCCAACTCCACGCGAGTAAAAAACCTCATGGCACTCGTCCTGAAATATACTATCATCACACTGAGAGAGAAAATTAGTTTTCTCTGCTGAAAAACTATATGTTCTACGTGAGAATATTTGATGGAGTGGAACAGATTTACTTGAGGGAAATTAACCAACTTGAGAGAATATCTTAATCTCAAATTCCGAATTTATTTATTAATCAATAATTGAGTTTGGAAGTTTAACGATTATATAGTTAATCGAAAAATTCTTCTATGAAATTTAAAATTATTTACTCAATAGTTAATGGACACTTCTGTATTGCAAATTACGTAATTCATAGTTAATTCAAAATTTCAATTATCAATTATTTCATTATTTTTAAAATTTTAATGAAGTTAAGTAAACCTTAATTATTGTAAAGGGCAATTTATTATAATTTTACAGAAATATTACAAGAATAATGAATAAATCAGGCTGAATGCCTTCGGGCGATGGCCAGTCGCAAACCCCTTGCGGAAAATCACGTTAAAAATTAATAAATAAAAAATAATGAATGAATATTACAAAAATAATGATTGATTTTTTTTCAGGAATCCGTAGAGACTAACTTTTGGATGATTTTGTCTTGGGATTGGGACCTTAAATCAGATTTCCTTTAGAATCCTTTGAAAAAAAAGGTGGAGAAGCGGGTGAACGATGTTTAACACATAAAAGTGCAAACATCATCAGTTTAATTATTCCATCATATTTCAATCCTATCACAACATGGCGTTTCGTGATATTACGCAAAATACCCGCCACCTCATCATTAAATTTTCCTGTCAAAAATTGAATTTTTACTTTTAGTTAGATGAGATGCGATACAAAGAGGTATTTTGTATTCACAAACTTTAATGATTAATTTCCCCCTGAAAGACGCATAAAGGGGAAAATTTATGAGACTTCATAAAGTTTTTTTCCTTCACTTATGACGAGCTTAATTTCAAAATTACTGTAGAGAAAAATAAATCGAAGTTCTGGAGTTTTCGCTCAGTGAAAAACCCTCGATCAACTTTGAAATTACATCCCAATTTTTTTCATTCAATCGACGAACTGAACCTCAGTTATTTTTCGTCTTCGTTTTCTTTTGAAAGTCTTACAAAATTATGAAACTAATTCTACGATTGCGCACAGCAAGAAGTTATTGAAGGTTCGATTTTTATTTAGTTGAAAAGTTAGTCCCCAGAGACTATTTTAGAGTCTCACTTTCCTCCATTGAACTTTGCAGTTTAACTTCACGTCATTTTTTTCCATAAATCGTTGCAGGTTTTAATATGCAAACGAATTGTTAACTTCATATTCGTTTTATCACAATATTTTCATCACGCTGTGACGAAAAGTGAACTTTTCGGCACGCTCCGCGTGCCTAAAAGTCCAATTTCCGCCACATTGTGATGAAAAATATTGTTCGTAACTCGTGAAAAAATGTTTCAAAACAAAACAAAACAAAAAAGGCCCAGTTTGGTCACTCGCTGAACGTAATATCACTGTCAAAAAATCCTGCTCGACACATGTGAGATGGGAATTTTCAGTTGATGTGATTGGCAGCCTTCGGCTTCACCTCGGGCCGCCAACTTCACAGCCGTGAAAATTGCGTTTCACTCGTATCGAAAGATACTATTTTGAAACTATTTGATTTAGAAAAAATATGTTCGAAGACTTTTCTATTTCGACGGAAAATTCGATATTATTCAATCAATTTTATCTTCAAACGACTCTGAAATCTCCAGAACTTTAATATTAATTCAGTAGGGAAGTGGTAAAAGGGTACAAGTCAATTTTGACTATTGGCCAGTTTTCAATGAATATCTAAAAATCTAAGGAAGATATTAAAATTTTCGTTATAACCTTTTTTGTGGAGCCGATTGAGAGCTACAACAAATGTAATTACGAAAATTTCATTATCTCTGTTAGATTCCGAAATATTCTTCAAAAACTCAACTGGAAGATGAGTCCACTTAAACCGTTTTACCACTTCGCCACTGAATTTTTCTCCTGACAGTTCCGAAATTCGTGAATTTATCGCAAAGTGTCAAGACTTTTTTCATCGCTCGCAAAAATCTCCCACAAATGCTCCCAAAATTTCAAATTTTAATTAAAAGTCCTAAAACCTCCCAATACTCTCAATCAGCAAACTTTGACTGTTGCATCAACTGGAGTTTGAAATTTAAATTTAATATTATTTAACTTCTCCATCGACCGACTCGGAAATTTCTTGAAATTTAATTCTAATTACTCCCCCAACATTTCTAAAACTCATAAGTTTATCGCAGAATGTCAGAAGACATTTTCTTCCGAACAAAACAATGACCAAATTTCAAATTCCAATTAAAACTCATAAAACTTCCTAATACCCTCCCCGAACTTTTACTGCACCCCCCAAATGAAATTTGAAATGAAAATTTAATATTATTAGAAACTTGACTGCAATGTTCCGGTGCAGTTGTCGTTGAATTTCAATGCCCCGAGAATGAAATGTAGATTTTGCAGTGTGAAATTTCAGCGTGTGAATTTACCATTTCAGCTCCACCGAGATTCACTATGACCCCAGAGGAGATGATCTACGTGAATCTGGGTGATGCTATCATTCTGAATTGTCAGGCTGAGGGCACACCCACACCTGAAATAGTATGGTACAAAGATGCCAATCCCGTAGCAACATCCAATACTATCGGTATATTCAACGAGGGTACTGAACTCAGAATCTCGTCAATCAAGACCGACGACATTGGTGACTACACATGCATAGCGAGGAATGGAGAGGGTCAAATCAGCCATACGACGAGAGTTGTTATTGCCGGTGAGATGCACTACAATGTTACTCGCATTTCCTGTATTTACACTTGAATATAAACACAAGAAGGCTATAATACCGGTATTGAAGGGGGGAAATGTGGCGAATAGATTCTTTTACGTGTCACTAAATGTAAACGTCTGCATGAAAAGGATCCGCTCTGTCGATTCTAACTTCCGAGATATTCACGTTTGGCTTCCGAATGGAAGCCTTCTTTTTGACCGATTTTTCGATTTTATATTATTTATTATTTATTTTGATTGCAAATGGTTTAGAATGTTATGAAAGGTGAGCAAATGATGTTTTTAGGGTCATGTTTATATGTATGTATCCGACAACTTGAGTTTTTGGTGATTAATTTTTAGAAAATTCAACATAATACCGGTGAAATTTGCAGATAACAATTTGAAATTCTGGTTCATTGTAGCTATTATTGAGTTCAACTTTGGCGCGCTGTTTCAGCCCGATCGGTCCAGTAGCTCCTGAGATATAACAATTTGTTTTAATTTCGTTTTTCCTTAGTATTTCAAAAACTACTCCACCGATTTCAAATTTTTTTTCTTCTAAATACTCATCTCGATGGCCTCTATGCAGACCAATCAGAATATATAGACTCTTTAGTACACAGTTTGGAGATATTGCCGTTTTTCCATTTATCATGAAAAATCTTGTACGCACGATCACTTGAGAAAGAAAGGAGATAGCAAGTTGAAATTTGGTATGGTTCTAGCTCTTATAATACTAAAGGTTGGTATTTTAGATCAGCGCAATCGGCCGAGCGGTTCCTGAGATATGCAACCTTTTGCGTAAATATATTTCTTCAAATATCTCATGAACTACCTGGCGGATTTCAATTTTTTTTCAAAGTACTCGCCTTGGCAGTCACTATCTGGATCCGTTTCTGAAAAGTTTCTGAGACATTCCCGTTTTTTCGCTTTAAAAATAGTTTCATTCTTGTACGCACGATAACTTGAGAAAAAATGGGGGTAACAAGTTGAAATTTGGTATAATTATAGCTCTTACAATTCTGAAGGTTGGTATTTTGGACAGGATTTAACCTTTTGTATAAATCTTATTCATTAAAAGGTTGAATATTTTCTTATAGACACCCAGTAGCATGTGGTTACGGTTGTATGCCTGTCACAAGGATAGGGACTCGCTACGGATCCATTCGGAAGCATCGATTTCACCAATGGAATTGGTAGAAATAAAAAAAAGAAAGAGACTAATGACGCAAAAAGTAACGGCCACGTGCCTTCTGTCGATAGAAAAAACGGCAATATCTCGAACATTTCGTGTGAATGGGTATAAATATTTTGATCGATCTAGATAGAAGCCGTCGAGATGAGTATTTTGAAACAAGAAAAAAACCAGATCCGTTGAGTAGTTTGTCAGATATTCAATAAAATAAATTTACACAAAAGATTGCATATCTCAGGAACCGCTTGGCCGATTGCGCCCATTCAAAATACCAGCCTTTACTATTATAAAAACTACAACCATACTAAATTCCAACTTACTATCTCCTTTTCTTCTCAAGTTATCGTGCGTACAACATTTATCATGAAAAACGGAAAAATGGCAATGTCTCCAAACTGTGTGTTAAAGAGTCTATATATTCTGATTGACTTAGAGGCCATCAAGACGAGTATTTAAAAAAAAAAATGAGTAGTTTTTTAGATATTGAGGCAAAACGAAATTTAAACAAGTTGTTATATCTCAGGAACTACTGGACCGATCGGGCTGAAACAGCGCGCCAAAATTGAGCTCAATCATAGCTACAATGAGCCAAAATGTCAGATTTTTATCTACAATTTTCACCGTATTTATGTTGAATTTTGTAAACATTAATCACCAAAAACTCAAGTTGTCACATACATACAGACATGACCCTGAAAGCATCATTTCTCCACGTTTCATAACATTCTAAAGCATTTGCAATCAAAATTAGAAAATCGAAAAATCACTCAAAACCAAGGCTTCCACCCGGAAGCAAAAAAGAGAACCCATGCGGAAGCAAATCACTATTTTATTAGCAACAATAACTATACTCATTTACAAAAAAATGCAATTGTCCACCTTTTTTCTCTCACTTTGTTTCAAAAAGGTGGAGCAGTCATCATGGTTGCACCGACCAATCAGACTAAACTCGAGGGTGAAAAGGTACAATTTCCCTGTGAAGCCAAAGCATTACCCGGCAATGTGACGGTACGGTGGTTTCGCGAGGGTGCGCCAGTGACCGAGGTCTCTGAACTCGACACTAGAGTGTCCATCCGGAAAGATGGTAGCCTGGTAATTAATCCAGTGAGTGCAGACGACACTGGTCAATACCTGTGCGAGGTCACTAATGGTATTGGTGAGCCCCAGAGTGCAAGCGCCTATCTCAACGTCGAGTGTAAATATTTTCATTCATTTTTATTCCACTTAGCCGCTGAATTACTGAATTGGAAAATAGAATTTTCCCGCTGTTGAAGTTTCCCGCTGTTTTTTTCCATCGCCCAATTTTTTGTACTGGCTTTAATTTCCCGACCTTTTTGACATCACAATTTGCATGGAAAATTTCGAAACGAACGAGCCGTGTCATTATTACAGCTGATTTTTATTCCAAATGCAAATGGAGAGTTTTTCAGGTGATTTCATTTTCCAATCAATTTTGCTTTCCCGGAAAGGCTCATCAGGAAAACATTTCGGTGAATTCACAAGTCGTTTTTCATCTCTCAATCAATCTTAATTATTTAACTAGATTAACGGGGCGCCTTTTTTCAACAGAATGCAATAGAAAGTGTAATCGGCGATTACTCGACATCCGCGCAGTGAAATTGAATTTTTCTTTTCATTTTGAAGGCATTCGGATAAAATTCAAGTACAGCTTGATGAGGCCTGATTCATTCAAGGCGTACCATTCGTTTGACAGATATAAAGGGCTTGAAAAGGCCTATTTTACTTATTCATCTATTTGGTACAAAATAGCAAGAAATTTTTCTTGCAGCTGTAAAAATCCTTGACAACGAATGAAATTAATCCATAATTCAGGAGCAAAGCGGTAAAACGGTTCAAGTCGATTCGTCTAATGCAATCCTGATTTTGAATGAAATTATCACCATTTTAAATAAACTATCTTATGCCCCCAAAACGGTCTTATTTCTTTTGTGCATGCACATTCCCCAAGAATGCCAATAACCCGCAATGACTGAAATGAAAAAAACTTGTGCTTTCCCCAGACCCAGCAAAAGTGACATTCACCCCAACAGTCCAATACCTCCCATTTCGCCTAGCCGGTGTAGTTCAATGCTACATAAAAGCAAATCCCCCCCTTCAATACGTAACCTGGACCAAGGACAAGCGTCTCCTCGAGCCTTATCAAACCAAGGACATCGTGATAATGAACAATGGCTCCCTGCTGTTTACCCGTGTAAACGAGAATCACCAGGGAAAATACACATGTACACCGTACAATGCCCACGGTACTCAGGGTGGTTCAGGACCAATGGACGTACTTGTACGAAATCCACCGATATTTACAATTGAGCCAGAGCCAATGTATCAACGAAAAGTGGGTGAAACTGTGGAAATGGCGTGTGACGCACAGGAAGCCGAAGGCACACAGAAGCCGGGAATTCAGTGGCAAAGAAGAAATGGCGCACCATTAGAGCGCAATCGTGGAAAAATCATCGGTGGAAATCTTACAATTGACAGCCTTAAACGAACAGACTTTGGTTATTATCAGTGTGTTGCTTCAAATGAGGTAGCAACTATTGTATCAGCAACTCAATTGATTGTTGAAGGCTCACAACCGCATGCGCCTTACAATGTTACTGGTTCAGCAACACAAACTGCTGTTACCCTACATTGGTTTCCGGGCTATTCTGGTGGTCCAGATTACAAACAAGATTATACAATTTGGTACAGGAGGGCTGGGGTTACCGAATGGACAACGATACCCGTTACACCGTCTGGGAGAACATCGGTTACCATCAATAATCTTGCATCGGGAACTTTGTATGAATTTCAGGTTGGTGGATTTATTTATCCGGTGGACATCGAGGGGATGGTTTAGTTGAATTTAAGAAACTTTAGGTTAATCAAGTAAGGGCCGGTTGCACCGGGCCTTGTTGGCCAAATAAATCGACAGATTAGGTGTCACCCCTACTTATCGCGGGTACAGGTGATTACGGGACAAATGATCACAAATTTGATCACATGGACAAATCACCACAAATTTCTCTATCACAAGCTGTTTTGATCACGGGACAATAACAGAGAATAATATAGTGGTTATACAATGGATCCTTCCATGGGATCAAGTGTTTCAATTGACTACACCTCCTATTACAATTATACACTGATAGAACGGATTAGTTATTGTTAACGAATGGATTTTGGTTGGAGGTTAGGGTCTATTCGGTCCCACTAAATGTTCATTCGTTGATAGTTAACGAATGTACATTTGAGGAGCCTTGTTTGACTTTCGCCATTCAAGTGAACCACTCGTTAACTATTAACGAATATTCATTTGGTCATATTCAACTCTACCATTCGTTAATAGTAAACGAATCTCGTTTGGAATAAATGAATCATTCTATCAGTGTAGTCTCAGGACTATACATAGCGCAACTCTGGTGATTATTTTTCTCGTGATCAATTGTCCTGTGATCATTTGCCCTCCGATCAATTGTCGTGATCAGTTATCCTGTTGCTTGGTGCAACCGGCCCTAAATTGTTTTTTTGAATGAATAGATGAATGAATAAACGATTTATTCAGGTCTTTACGTTTTGTTCCCCACCCCATATGATAATTATGAAATTTTTAAAAATACACAATACATTATCAAAGCAAGAAAAATATAATAGAATGATTTATTTATTTTGTACAGTTAAAAAGTTTCACAAAAATAATTTCTAGTGTAAATTTTTCAAATACAAGAAGAGGGCGCGCGCTTCGCGCGCTATTGTTTTCCATGGGTGTCAGAATAATGAAATCTTACCCTCACTTACATTATTTTTTGTCGCAATAATAATGCAGGAAAAATGAATGGTTTCAACAAAGTTTTTCACAGTGGGAATTCAATTGTGGAATAATTTATTCGGAATCGTCATAATCCTCTTCATCTTCTTCGTTTCTCTTTTGCTTTTTACGGTGTTTTTTATTTTTAGCAATCTATTATGTACTATATCCATGTATACCACCCCATATATTTTTTTTACGGAACTACATATTTTTTTTATTAAAAAAAATGAAATGAATTTATCTTCACTTACAATTACTGTAAACAAAAGATTACAGTACATAAAAAAATATGCATAGACATATATTACATTACTTGATAAGCGGATTCGAGACTTCGAAAATCGTCACACTGGATTTTTGAATTAAAATATTATTAGTTCATGTGTCATGGCTGATAGCTTCGAGTTATCAACTAGTTGTGAATATTTTGCACAGAGACTTCACTAGCGTTTCTTTGTCGCCATTCATTATCAATAGCGATATTCAGCAATAGATTTTTTTTTAATATATCAATTGGTAATAATCTCGCACTGGAGATTCTGCATGAATTTCAAGTGGGTGAATTTATTTATCGAGTACCCATCCATAGAAGTGGTTTATTTGAATTCAATAAACTATATATGAAGCAAATAAATCATTCGTTCATTCAACCAAACGATTTATTTGGTATATATTCCATATTCCAACAAACGAAAATTTTCAATTCAGAACTTTTTAATACTTTTATTATGCCATATTCGATGGCTTCGAAATACCGATTACTTATGAATACCGCAAATAAGGAATTCAACACTTAATTTAGCAACTAACAATGTTTTTTTTTAATTATGACAATTAGAAATTGTTTAGTTGTCGAATTTTTTCACCGAGGAATTACGAGAATGTTGTCATAAACCCCTCCCTTTCAAATATCTAAGGAAATCAATCGGTCAATCAGTTTCAATTGAAATAATTAATCAATCAATTAATCGAGTATTGATTCTCCTCCAGGTTGTTGGAAAAAATGCCATTAGCGGTGGCATGTTGAGCGCTGTGACGACAATTAGAACTCTCGAGGCTGGCATCAATCCCCCCAATACGACACCAGCTACAGGAGGCATTGCATCGGAGAACACGGGCCCCAAGCCAGGACCACCGAGAAATCTCACGGTGACTGAGATCAGTAATGGGTTTTTGATTACCTGGCAGCATCCACTGGAGAGACCGCATCTTGTGCAGTACTACGATATTATTTATAAAACTGATGGGCCTTGGAAACCACTCAACAAGGGACAGATTCGGCCTGAGGAGACCAGTTATCTGGGTGAGAAGTCATTTTTTATAAAAAAAGAAAACTTCTTCAGACATCAGACAAATAAAAAAAATCAAAATTAATATCTGTTTTGAATTTTTACTCAATCATCAACAGAAGGATATTGCAACAGTTTTAGTTGCGGTTCATTGAAAGCTCTGATGAATATTTTATGTTTGTAGTGTAATTATTGTTAATTGATCATAATAATTTAATAATTTTATTGAGAATAACAGAGACTCCAAAAAACTAGAACTGGTCTAGAAAACCAGTCTCTGATCTTTTCATTGTGAATTTCATGTTTTAAATGTTTTGTTAATTCTGAGTTTACTTTGGTAGGTAATGACGTTTAGAAAAATCTCAATAGACTTTTTTTTAATTTAATGAGCTACAAAAAATGTTTGATATTTTTTCCTGCATTCATCATCGAAATCTTGATGTAATTAAAAAAAATGGCGCATTGAACTTGAATTATTCTACAATGACACTAATTAATCAATCAATCTTAACAGGGAACTTGCATGAAGCTCAGTTTTTCCGAATTCTCCTATTAAAACATTCTTCATAATCTTCTAGTAGCCAAACGATAAAAAATTTCGCGAAATATTGTCTAGACGTTTTACAGTAATTAATTCAAAGAGCGATATTTTTCAACGCTAATTTATCGTTAATGACGTCACAATGTAGCACAAGTAATGCTGGGTAGCACTCCGTTGGTCGAATGTGAGGAGAGAGGGGAGTTGCCGTCATCCATTGGCTAAGGCGCATGTGTAGATTAGGTTAGGCTGGCTCGAGCCAAGCCTGTGATTAGCGCAACGCTCAACCCACCTTGTGACGTCATTAAGCATTCCAGAGCGTTGGAAAACCTTGAACTTTTGATAATTAATTATTCTTGAAGGAGCAACTTTTTAAACTTTTGTGCATGCAAAATCATTCATTTACGCCCTCAACTTAAGGATATCCAAATATCTTTTACAGTTTAGTACAGACGACACAATATATTGAGAGAAAAATGAGCAAGTTCTCAAACAATTCTTGTTGGGGCCATCAAAATCGTCAGCCGAAAATTACCGAACAAATATTATTTATTGTCCACGTACATACCCTCTCGGGTTTTTACATTTTGTTCCCCTCCCCGTAGCCCTTAGTAACATATTATATGATATAATACTAGTAAATTAACAATAGTCAATTGAGGATAGCCCATCGTACATCAGTATCACAGTAATTTCCTTAATGACTCATGACTACCATCTAGATCTCTTAAACGTAGGATACAAGAAATACCGAACAAATCATTGTTTGGTTCGAATTTGAGGTTCCCGGAATTAATTTCCCCAGCAAAAATTTCCCCGGAAAACAATTTCCTCGAATAAAATTCCCTCACAAAATACCTCAAATACTAATCAAAGATTTATTTTTCAATTCATCACCAACTGTCAATTTAGAACAACACAAAATTAGCTATATCCTTCAAGAATTTATCACATTCATCAGCATCATAATTGTCAACAATTCTTTTCAAACGCTCATCATAAAACACAAAAAAATGGAAATTTTTTTTTTGTGGAAAAATTTTTTTTTTCCACAAAACGGGAAAAAATGTCAAGGAAAAAAGTTTAAAATTTTTGTTCGGGGACATCTTTGTTGGGGGAAACATTTTCCGGGAAATTTTTGTTCGAGAAATTTTTTTCCGGGGAAATTTTTTCAGAGGTATTTTTTTCGGGGAAAAAAACTCCGGTCGTCGAATTTGAAAGTCTGAAATATGAAAAAATAGCATTAATAAGTACGTGGATATCCTTAAGGGTAAAGAAATATTTGAAAAATCATGCAAGTTCATGGAATTATGAAAAAGTGCATGAAATCAAACTGATTTTTATTAATTCATCATTTTAATTGGATCGAAAATGGGTCAATACTCAAAACATAATTTCTTCCGTGATGAAAAAAAACTCTCGCAATGGGAAAATATTCGACTTCCATCTCCATCAAAAATCGACTAGAATAAGTGCTTTTCAATTCTGAATAGAAATCCCTGAATATTCTCGATTCGATGAATTCCCTCCCCATGATTAATTAAAGGGTTCAAGAGGATTATCGCTAACTAATTGAATTTCTTTTTCTCTCATTCGGCAGTGAAAAATTTAGTCGGCGGAAGGACGTATTACTTCAAAGTACGCGCTCACTCGGCAACGAATTATGGAGAGGGCGACATGACGAAGTTTCCAGTACCGGCGCGAGTTAAACACAAAGCTATCACTGCCGGTGTCGTAGGTGGAATATTGTTCTTCATCGTCGCTATTATCCTCAGCATATGTGCAGTGAAAATATGCAACAAACGAAAGAGACGAAAACAGGAGAAAGGTAGGAAGAACTGAGTTAAAGAACGAGTAACTGCGAGAGAAAAATTATGATTTATGGGTCAAAGGGCAGAGGTGATCTTTTCTTATTGATTATCTGGCCTATTTCCAGAAGATGTACGATGAAATATTTAAGGAGTATCAATTCACGAAAAACACTGGCAATTGTGGAAATCTCAAAGTTCATGAAATATGATTATTTTTAACTTTGAAACAATAGATCGTGATTTTTCACTCAAACATCGAAATTGTTTACGGGGGGTGTACGAAAGAAAAAACCACTAATTATGAAGTATTTACTCGATAGTCACGACCGAATGGCTGAACGAACGCAGTCTACGACGAATTCCTAAAATTGTCCAACAGTAGAATAAATTTACTCCAGACATAAACTTATTCTCACGATTTCTTTCACTAACAGGGGACGGTACAATCGACCCTCATTCTATTCTCATTAGAAATTGGCTAAAGAAAAAATATAATAATCACAAGCACTTTCCATTGGATTTTGCCACACACCTCCTGACATTTTCCCCTGAAACTAGGGATGGGCGATGTTTTAAAAAACATCAATGTTGTAAATCGATTTTTCTGGAACAAACATCGATTATTTAAAAAATCGATGTTTTTTCTCATTACACAAGAAAAAACATTTTTGTTTTAAATAATTTTTTTCTTCTCATTTTTTTAAAAAATATATATTTAAAAAATAGATACAACCCGAGGAACTTACGTTTCAATGATAAGTACTGCTGGAAAGTTGAATTTTGAATCTCGAAACAGGGTTTTTGATTAATTGATGAAAATATATTAAATATTTTCCGTTAGCTACAATAATTGTTGAAAATTTAAATATAAAAAAATTGAAAAATTTCAATTTAAAAAAATGATAACCGACTGAACTTGTTCACTCATCATTTATAACATACATAATGTAGAAAATAATTACTTCTGATTGCGGATAAATCATTATTTTGTTTATTCTCAATCAATTAAAAATTGAATTGCATATGATGTCGGAGTTTCACGATGAGTTTGGAAATTCAAGCTTTCATTGAAAAATCAATGATTGCTTAACATGAAAAACCCAATTTTCTTGAATTTTCAAGATTAATGAGAAATTTAGTGAACACTTTCATTTGAAATTGAATTCAACCTCACAACATCGAAAATTCAGATGACGCTGTGGCTTAAATTTCAAGAAATTTCTAACAGTGCATTTGAAAAAACTTGTAACCAGTGCCTGCAACAGAGAGATTGTAACGAATATTTTTTCTCCTAACATTATAGAACTACTTTCAGCGTATAACATGGTAGCCTGCAGGGTCACCGACGCCCGCAACGGGGCTGGACAGGGGCCGCAGGGAACAGTGCCTTTGAAAAAGTAAGTATCCACTTCCACATCTCCCCATAACAATTCTAATCTACCGTTAAAATATCACAAATAAAATAAAAGAATTGCGAAGAATACAGTTTGAGATACGAAGCCCCGTCTGGGCATCGTAATCATTTATCAAAGGAAATTGCATTTGCGGCGAGTGAGATTAAAAAAAGTGAATAAAAATGACGAAAGAGAAATGGAGGAAATATTAAAAATGTCCGCACTGCAGATGCAATTCTGATAATACATATGACCTGAGCTTAGTCAGAATTTTAGTAATTAAGCCCCCGAGCAATAGGCCACCGAAGCACCACAGTAATAACGAAACCTCTCACGATCAAACTAGAATTCAATCAATTATGTGCGATGTATGAGTACTTAATTTAAATTTATGTACGCGCATCCACATAAACGACAGACGTTGAAGATTAAAAAATCATAGAAATTTCATTCAGGATTTAAAGGATTGGAAAGATTGAAATTTCGGGGACAGTTGACTGTTAAATTTCAAGAGAGAGGGATATTGAATTCGATTTAGGGGGAAAGCCGTCGTGGAATTTCAGGTTTCATTGAATATTCAACGCAATTCTAAATTTTTTAGCAGCAGAAAGTGGAGAATTCCTTAATTTACCTACATTTTCAATCAAAACATGAATATTTAGTGACAAATAACCGAACTCTTAATCAATTGGAAATTCAGGAATGTATTTGAGCTGGTGAAAAAAGAGTGGAATTTCATGGACAGTTGACTAGTCATTTTTAGGGGAGTGATATTGAATTTAATTTGGGGAAAAATCGGGAATTTCAGATTTCATTAGAAATTTGATGGAATTCCAAATTTTTGAGCAACAAAAAGTCGAGAATTCCTCAACTTACTTGCGTTTTCAATCAAAAGTAACTCTAATAATTAATTGAAAATTCAAGAATATCTTTACCTGTTTTTCGGATTTCTACGAATTTTCATTGTGTAATTGAACTGAAATTCACTATTTCCATTGATTTTTCCATAAAATTTTGATTTATTAATGGTAAAATTCCATGAAATTTCAGTAGAACTATAAATGATGAAAATTTTCAATGAGTACGCCGAAACTTTCAGCTAAAAATTTACAAATTTCACTGAGAATTTAATGAAACTGAAAATTTTTGAGAGGCAGGAAGACGAGAATTCCTCAATTTACTTCAATTTTCTATGCACGCACAGATATTGAAGGCTGAATTGTGCTAAATTTTTAATTAATTGAAACTGCAAGAATACAAATTCTTGATTTGGAAAAGGATTTTTCCTTAACGAAGGCTGATTCTATTCAATAAAGTACGCATGAAAATTCAAAACTAAAAATGTTTCTCGACATTTTTTCCCCTGAAGTCAACTAATTTCCGATATTTGTACAAAATAATCGGTATTTAATTAATTCCATATGAAATAAAGGCCTATTAATACATGATTTAAATAATTACTGAGAATTAAATTTTGCTTCTCTAATTTTTTACGATAATTGTTTTAAATAAAATGAAAATTTCAGGCATTTTCCGGATTTTTTGTTCGTTAAATTTCAATACTCCTAGAAGTCAGAGATTTTTACTATAAACTAGAAAATTTTTTCTTAAGTTGATGTGAGAAAGGATTTCTCTTCACCGAAGGGTCATGTTTATCGACATTTTTTCTCCTAAATCACCCAATGTCAGATATCTCTGTAAAATAATCGTCATTAAATCAATTCTCCATAAAATACCTAGAAAAAAAAACAAATTGATTTTTTCATCTTCACATCTGCGGAACAGTGAGCCTTAGATACTTAGAGATTGACAGGTTTGACCGAAGCAGCAGAGGTATTTTGGACGAGGTTGGAGTGCGATGTAGTGCATTTTAAAAAATCATTCTTGATTGAGACAAAATCAATTTTTTTTTTCAAACAAAACAAACAAACCACCGATTAACAAAACTTCAACTTATTTCATGGAGAGCGGGCGAAATCGATCACATGCACTGATTCTATTTTCTCACGTTCCTCGATTGCACGCAGAACGAATCCTTCGAATTGTTTAAATACTATTTTAATACACCACAGCACAGCAATTAGAGGTTCTATTTTTTTTCTCATCGACCAAATAAAACAACAAAATTAACGTGTTAACATAAATTTGGCACTGCGAACATAAAATGCAAATTATTATTTGTAAAATGGCATCCAAAAGTCCACAATACGACTGCAGTGATGCCTATTCTGGATTATTATCAATTGTAATTTTATCAACAGTTCTTTCACATTGCTTTTTCTTTTTTTGTTTCATTCATTTATCACTTACATCATTGAGAATAGTCATGGAGAGGAGCACTTATTTCATTAGTTAATTATTTACTTTAAACATGTATATTTTTATTTCATTCTCCGCTGATGAAATCGATGGAAATGGAGTATTTCATTTATCATAACGCAAATTGGTAATTATAAAAAATATCTTAAGTGTGCCTACATAATATCCAGAACGGGCTGGACGGTCTCTGAAAATCGCTAGGATCTTGAGGTGACGGTGCCATTCAGTGCTGATGATTTTCAACAATAAATACAACATTTCATCTAACCACTTGATAATAACTCAGTAGCGAAGTGGTAAACCGTTACAAGTGAATTTTGACTAGTGACCGGTTTTCAATGAATATCTCGGAATCTAAGGGAGATAACAAAATTTTTGCTATAACCTTTTTTGTAGAGCCGATTGAAAACTACAACAAATGTGATTACGAAAATTTCGCTATCTCCCTTAGAGTCCGAAATATTCCTCAAAAACTGAACTGGGAGAGAAGCCGATTTAAACCGTTTTACCACTCCACTACTGACATATTCTGATTCATTTCAAATCAATTCTCATCACGAAAAAAAAATTAAAAAAATAATTCTTCAATTGCTACAGTAATCCACAAGTGACTCAACATTTCAACCTAATTTTCAACTACTTTCGAGTGATAAAAAGGTTTTATTTCGATCAAATTTAACCCTAGTTTGGTCACCATGCGAGGGAAACGCCGCAGCGCTTCGTTTTTTTCTTCTTGCCATCTATTGCTTGCCCGGAAAAATTTGAATGCGTCAATTGAAGTATCTCGAAAAATTCAGTATTAAAAAAAAATATTACATCCCAAATTCTGGGAGAAAAAAATTAATTTCTAACAGTTGAACGATTTTTTCCCGTGTTCAATGAAATTGTCCGTTGCACGGCGTTGTCGGAGACTCGCCCAACGCACCCGGGCAGTGTAGAGTGAATTCGGCAACGCTGGCGCCTAAATAACACGGAGACGAATTCCCGCAGAGGTGACCAAGTCGCAAGCTCGCGTCAGGGGACCAACTAGGGTTAAAGTAGCTCTACCCTTACGGTAAATTCAAATATTCAGATGAACTATCGTTCAATATGAACTAACAAAGACTCATTTTAATTATCGTTTTGGTTTTTCAAAGAAGAAATGTTTAAAAATCAGGATTTAACCCAGTGTTCTTACGTAAAAATCCACATTTGCATTGTGATCAAAAATTAAAATGTGTATTTTTTTTTCATTAGTTGCGAAAAAATCAAGAAATTTTTTGACATCTCATAAAAAATGATCCACCGGTTTGCAAACAAGTTCTATTATTTATTTATAAATCATTCTTTAGTAGTTGGCCTCTGCGGTCATTAGCTGATTCGAATTGGCAAAATTATTAATCCCCAAATGAATAATAATAATAATTTCGCCAATTCGAATCAGCTAATGACCGCAGAGGCCAATTACTAAAGAATAATTTTAAAAATTCGGTCGAATCCTCCACAACATTATTTATTTATAAGAAAGAAATGTTAAAAAAAATATCAATATTTTGCGAAATTTAATTTAGATAATACTGACTGGGTATGAATTTTTCCCATGCAATTTATTTCAAAAATTCAAAAACTGAAAACATCGAAAATTGCAGCGTCGCCCGGCCGAAGGGTAGAGCTACTTTAATCAGTCGTCATTTTCCCAATGCCGAAATTACCTGAAACCCGAATTACAGATCCACTGCACAAAGACATGAAAAACTAATTGTTAAAAATCCAGCAATTAAATTAGCAACCGTCCCCTCACCCAAAACTGACAGTGAGAGGAACTGGGGTAATCGCTTTGGTGAGACAGTGAATCTTCTTCTCCCACCCGGCAAAAAAGACTCACTGCCCTCAATGAACCTAATGCAATGGAAAAACTCCATGAAAGAAACCAAAAAAAAAACACCACGTGGTGTCTCCATGTCCTCTGTATGTTCTGTAGGTCGACAAACTTAAACGCGTGCGGCGAGTCAGTGTCGACGCTGACCCGTTGCAGCCCGTTGAATCCGCAACCACAATCTCTTCATCAACCACTTCCTACGCAAGTTATCCCCGCCACTGCCACCTCGGAGCAGGTCTACGAGGCCCCCTTGAATCGTGATCGTGACCATCATGCACTCCATCTCGATAATCGAGATAACGAGAGCGTGTTTATCATAGAGAGGCGGAACAGTAAGCCTAACATCCGCTAGCCACAACTACGTACCCAGAAAAGTCCCAGATCGACAATGAGCGTACGATCGTTATGAACGAATAAGAAATGCCAAAAAATATATCTAAATAAAATAGCGAAAGAACTAGCGGTGGGAATACTCAAAGAGATCATTTCAAAATACATTTCAAATCCATTATCACCCACTCTAAAGTGCTACTGTTGTTACCATTAATTACCGCTAATTACGACCGCCACCGTTGCTATCACGACAGTTTCACCTGATAGAAAAACCAAAAAAAAAATGATACAATAATTAAGAGACAACGTACATGGCTCTGCAAATGTTACAACCTGCTAGGACCTATAACTACATCCACCAACCACTATACCTACTGTCTACTATTTAGGATGATTGTCATGACTGTAGATGAGATGAGCAATACAGGCAAACAGCTAGGACTCACTAGTTCTTCCAGTCAGTACCCTTAACCTTGGCTCGGCGGCTTTTAGGGAGTACATAGATTACTAGACGTATTGACAACATCATTTTCTCATTCTCACAGTCAGTCATTAAAAATTCCATCGAGTTGGTTGTCTTTCTCCCTCATTCATTCTTTCTTCATTCGTATTAATGAGCACGACAAATGAACATTTCTTTAATATATATATTTTTTTTCATGATGATATTCAATTGAAGTTCAAGCTTTGTATTAGGTAATGGCATGTGACCGGTGTGAATCCAGAAATATTATCCATTCCGATTGTGCGAGCTATTTTCAATTAAAATTCGTGATCGATCTGGGGATTTAATGGAAATTAATTAGAATGCAATCGCTTGTTTAATCGGAGTTGATGATTTTTCTGGGTATGAGATACTTAATAAAAACTTCAAATTTATTCATCACTCTTTCTTCTTCATTTCAGTTTATTAATTCTAGACGATCAATAATTAATAACGAAATACGAAAAATAATACACTAATACACCCCCTTCAACCAAACAAGTAGGTAAATTATTCTATCCTGCACAAGCTGGTAACCAAATATTCATTGTTTCTCACCCCATTGTTATCGTTTTATTATTCCGCTATGTTCGCATGTTACCAGCAGGTCAGTGTGCATAATTATATTTTGTCGTGCTCCAAAAAATTTCTTTTTACTTTCATCGTTTAATTATTTTCAACAGTTTAAATAATAACATTGAAGCTATCTATTTGCTCCCTAATCACCGCCTTAACGTTAATAAAAATTTTAAAATATTCGAGTTATTTTTAGTGTTATTATTATCATTATTACCACAGTTATTTTCTCTGTGAATGTAATCGTTGTGTTACATACTTCTCTCTCCCCGATTCTTTCCTTGCTGCCGGACCCGAAGGAGGAAAAAAGGTGACGAGACACGGAGCACCAAAAATCCACGATTGCAACCACAAAAAAAAATTGTTCTATTTTTTTACTGAGTCATTAACGAGAGAAAAAAAGCATTTTAATTGGATTTCATTTGATTAAAAGAACAAAAAAAGAAAAGCAATCTTGATGATAACAAAATTCAAATCATTTGGACTATTGAAGATTCCATTCACTTATCAGTTAGCCACTGTTCACCTAACTGATGTCACCTAATTCCTGGAAAATCACACCCAATTACCACTGCACAGGAATGGGCATGCGCATGATCCCCAAGGCCTGCATTATTTAATTATCGTTGGAGTTCAATCATCACGAGTTGTGATCAGTGTTTTAGTGTTTAAGTTGTCATTAATCCCTGTTTCAGTAATTTTTGTTTTTCATGTTGATGTTGAGTGTCATTTTCCATTTGTCGTGGTTGTTGCACGTATTTGTTATTACGGGGTAACGAAGGAGTTTAAGATTGAATCGTTTGTTGACGGAGGTCTAAGTGCATTTCATAATTCTAAAATTCGGAAATCCCAACAACTAAGTGGATTTACGGAAAAAAGTTGGAAGATCTGTTGTACCGCAAATTTCTTCAGCTATGAAAAGTTTTCTTAAGAGACCTCGAGAGTAAAAAAACGTACTGAAATGCAGGCAAAGCTTTGCGCTATTAATTCTTCGCCAAAAGAGGATGCGCAAGTGTGAAAGATGGAGTAGAAAATTCGTTCATTTTCTAGAAACCGGATGGAGTGAGTTGAGAGTGACTTGAAGAAGATAAATAATTTTAATAAATGTTGAAAAATGCGAGACGGGGACACCGCCATCTTTAAAGCCACTTGCGGCAGGGGGAGGCAGTGTCTGAGCAAGATGGCGGCGACCGCACCTGTTAACCACCTCGTATTTTTGAACATTTATTACAATTGGTTATCCTCTTCAAATCATCTTCAACTCGTTTCTTTCAAGTCCTAAAGAAGGAACGAATTTTTTAAGCTATTCTAGACGCTTTTTTGGCCCAATTTTGGCTCAGAATTCGTGCCACAAAGTTTTCCCCGTATGTCAGCAGTCGTTTTCTACTCCCAAAAAGCCTTAAAATTCCCCGGAACCACTAGTTTCCGAGATAATCCAACTTACACCGTTTCACTTTTTTGCTCCACATTTGGGCGTCCACCGTTTCGATCAAAGCCGACATACGATTCAATCTCACCCCTTGGTTACCCGGTAACTCCTCCCCATCAATCCTCCTAAACTAATCTCTCTCTCTCTCCCCAGATCTAGAAAAAGCCGAGTACCAGGTTTAACCCTCCTCCGAGAGATCCTGAACCCAGACAGTCCAGACTCCTGCAGATGTCGCCCCCTGGGTAAAATCTCCCGTGCCGCTGACGGTCGCTTCGTAATCGCCGACTCCCTAATGAGCTCCGCCAACAACAGCATAATGGACGCCTCGAGCTCGGACGACGGTGGCTTTCTCCCGAAGAAGAGCCGGCTGAAGTCCTCCTGGCGGCGTCCCCTAGTCGGCACAAGTCAGCTCAGTCTGCGTTCCGACAACAGCGGCGTCTCCCTGGGGATTCCCAACCGAGCAATGGGATACCTCAGCAATCACCTCAGCAACCTCATCAATCCCCTCGGTAAACAGCAGAAGATCTGCGCAATCGCGTCACCTGGATTTCTCGCGAGTTCCCCGAACAGCGGACAGATCATCTGGACGACGAATCCCTCGCTCTACTTGACGGACCTCAGCTCGGTGCGGCAGCCTTCCTCGGTGGAGCGTTCCTATCCCACTAACGAGCTGACCCCCCCAGACTACCACCACCTGCAGCTGAAGAGTGTCCACCAGCGCTACAGCCAGGAACTGCCTTCGCTGAAGGCGATTCACGCTGAATCGAGACGATTCGTCCCAGTTCAGCCCTTAGCCACGTCATCACCCCCGCAGCCGGGGGGCATTCGTCCGCGTGCCAGACTGCCTCCCAGACACGCAAGACACGCCCGATCAGCCCCAGAATTAGCCGCCTCCCCTGATCTACACATGACGGAAACGTCGCCTGAAAGTAGATCGAGTTCGTCAGGATTCGGCAGCAAGAACACGAGTCAAACGCAGAATCAGAGTTCAAGGAGTGGAAGCACTGTTGCCGAGTGGCGTCCGCCGCCTTACAGGCCACCACCGCCTCCACTTCTTGGACGGTGGCTTGAACTTCAGGATCACCAGCAAATCCCCGTCAAGATTCCTCACAGTCACGCGCACATCGCCGTCGATGTTGGCAGTGTGGACGGACATTACGAGTTTGATCCTGTGAGCTGCACTCCAACGCCGACTTCGGCGTCGACGCCGACTAGGGAGGAGCGTCCGCCGGTTCACCAGATTCATACGATTCATCTGCCCCATATTCACCAGGTGCACACCACTAATACGGTTCAGGGGAGCTCGAGGTATTCCAGGGATAATATTGAGGCGAGGGTGCAGGCTATGAAGGCGGAGTTCCATCAGTTCAGGCAGAGGCAGGCCAGGCGACGACAGAGTGCGCATTTGGAGAGCGCTTGCTGACGGTAGATGAGGTTGGGGGGGCACGGTGGTGGCGGGTTGAGGAGGGATATGAGGAGGTTGAGAATGATGAGAACGATGAGGGGGAGGGTCTGGGAGGTTCCGGAGGAACGCGAGGTCTCGGATACTGATGGGTCAAGGGAAAGTTGAAGGGCAGGTTTTGGAGATTATGAGAATGTTTGGAAGTTTCATGTGAACTTAATTGTTGTTGGCATCATTCAAGATTGATAACATGAGTCATGGAGACTCATTCAACCCCCACCACGAGGTCTACGTAGCTCCCCGAATCGTCCAGTTTACATGATTGAACTATTGAAGATAATATAAACAAGAAACAAAAATGAATAGGGGCGGAGGTAGACTTCTATCAATTCAGAAAGAGGTAGGCTAGACGATGACAAAAGAAAGAAGGATATGAAGAGGTTGAGGATGATGAGGGGGAGGGTCTGAGAGGTGCCGGAGGAATGCCAGGCCTCGGATATTGATAGATCAAGGCAAAATTGATGGGCAGGTTTTGGAAGTTATGAGAGTGTCTGGAGTTTTCTTGGAGATGGGGAACTTTGAATGAGCCTTGATATCTCCATGTGAACTTGATTGCTGTTGGAATGATTCAAGAGTGATAACATGGGTTATGGAGACTCAATTCAACCCCAACCACGAGATCTACGTAGCTCCCCGAATCATCTAAAGTCTGCATAATTTGACTATTATAGAGAATACAAACAAATAATCAACAAAAATGAACAGGGGTCCATCAATTTCATCAAAGTTCCTGATTCCCACTCCAAAAGAGTTCCATCAATTCAGGAAAAAGTACGCCAGGCAATGACAACAGAAGAAAGGATATGAAGACTTTGAGGATCACGAAGGAAGGATCTTAGAATAGCTGGAGGAATACGAGGTCTCGGATAATGATAGGTCAAAGGAAAGTTGAAGCGGAGGTCTTGGAAGTTATGACAATGTCTGGAATTTTCTCGGAGACGAAGCAACTTCGAATGAGCCTCGACATTCTCATGTCAACTTGATTGATGTCGGAATGATTGAAGAGTGATAACATGAGTTACGGAGACTCAATTCAACCCCCACCAGTCGCTCTACGTAGCTCCCCGAATCGTATAAAGTCTTTATGATTAAACTACTGATCTAAATACCTAAACACTAATTAACCTGTTAATAGCCCAAGAGGAACTAAAAAGAAAGCAACTAAAACAATACATCTGCACGATTTGCGCAATCGCAACCGAAGAGTTTTTCATCAGTAAAAGAGAACAATTAGCTAGAGTTGATTCGAATATCAATCCTCCCGAGGATAAATGCCCCGTCTAGACAGGGGCAGGAGTTATCTCAGTAGAATTAAACAAGTAATAAAAATAAACCAAAAACCTTTAATTAACTCTGAATAATGGATACAACGTCGAGAACTCGACTGTTTCCACATGTTAGGGCGTTTTCGCAAAGCTGAAACAGATGGCAGCAGGTGAGAATGCACTCCATTTGCAAAAATCATTGAACAAGATGGTCGGATGAAGCTATCCTTGTCTGACCTATTGAAAATTCTTTGGACACGTGGCACCATTAGTTCGTGAATTAGCCGACTAACTTTCTAATTGGCTCCAAACCAGACTTATTAAAATTGATGGCACCAACAACTCACATCTAATTTGGTAATCAAACTAGGCCATCGGGGAGCCGAAAGAATACTCGAAACCCTCGAACTATCTCGGAATAAAAAAGAGCAGTAGAAACAAATACATATGACGCAGCGATAAACCACTGACTCTCAACTCGCTAGACCAAAAAAACAAAATTACTTCACGGCTAGTTATTGCGTGTGAAGTGTTTCCGGTGGCTCGACGTTAACACTTCAGCCCGCTAAAACCAACAATTATGTAATAACATCACATAATGGCTGAAAATACGTCTGAGAAGCGGAAAATCTATTGAATAACGATGCAATGATGTATAAAAGAACATTTAATCGAGACACAACGTTAAATTTAATCATAATGTAATGAATCATTGATCGATGATCGATTGAGAGAGCAAAACACGATGACATGACTCTAATGAAGTTGAAAAAAGCAAAACAATTAACGGTTAATAATTAATTGATGAGCAATGGACTCGAAACGTGATATTAGGCCGAAGCTTGCCTCGAGATTGCTTAAGGACTCACTCGTACTGCACTGCCTATTTAGGGTTTCACTAGCAACCCATCATATTATCGGCACAATAATTTTTCTTAAGCAACGTAAATTAATATTATAATTAATAAATTATAAAATAATGTGTTTTAATGAACAACAGGAGAAAAACGATTAAGAGGATTAATAAATACTTGAGTAATTGCATGGTCGGTCTCAGAATTTTTTTATTTTGCGATGTTAAAAACGTCCTTGGTGACGATTAATGTTGCGCGACTTGCCAATTTTAAAATGCGGCTGTCACAATCAGCGTCTCTTTCTCGCTCATCGTTTTTTAATTGTTTTAATGAGAAAATTCGTGGTACTTATGACTTATTTATAACTTCCATGGCCGGTAATCAGTATTTGACAATGACATTCGTCCAGGTGTTCTTGACATTTCGAGTGAATTGTGGGGAAAGGGGGGAATTAGGTGAGTGGAATTGGTTTTAAACGAAAAGGATAGTCTAATTATTTTTGTAGACATTGTTTTTTTTTCTTTCTCAAAAATGAAAGGGATAAACGATTGCGAATGATTTAGTGAAGGAATAGTAAAGGGTAACAAATTGATTCACCTTCTAGAAGTTTTATGAATCGAAGAGAGATTTTTAGAGAAATTTCACCATCTTCTAGAGAAAGGTAACCCTGTTAGAAAATTATTTCTGAAATTTCGAGTCAAGAATCTTCAATTATTCGACGACTCATTCACATGAAATTTTCGTATTAGGGATGTGCAAAAATTTCATGGCACGTCATATGAACGTTACATGACAGAGGCCAGTTATGACAAGTTTTGACCAAATTATGACGGCATTACGACATGACGGTCATATTCCAACTAGATAGATGGTCTGCATCAAAATTTTCGTCACATGACCAATTAGTGACGACATCGTCAACTGACCGTCAATAAAAAACGATGAAAATTAAAAGTAAAAGTCCTTTGATTTGATAAAATTGTCTGATCACACTCCTCGATTATGACCCTTTCTGTGACGTAAATCTTACACAGCCGTCATGTTCCATCTAAATATCAGTAAAAATGTCACACTATTCCACATTTCATGATGGCTTCTCAATTTTGTTACATTTTTTGTGACATAGATTCTATTTGAACGTCATATCCCATCTAAATATCAGAAATATTGTGATACTAGTCAAATTATGATAAAAAAAATGTGACGTCACATGACTGTCATAAATTTGTCATATGACAAAAAAATGTGACTGTTGTTTTCACATCTCTATTTCGTACATGTTGTTATTGATAAATTTGTCAATTTCTTGAATATTCACTGAAATTGCAATTTTCAGGTTCATGTAAGAATTTAAGCCATTGAAAATTGTAAAAATTCATGCAACTTTGTTTTGAATTTTCAATCTATGAGGTTTAATTCTGACAATGAGCTTCAGAGAATGTTTGAATAACGCTTCAAGTTGCTATTGACATATAATTGATCGTCTACCACGAAAAACTGAATCTTCTTGATTTTTCAATTTAAAAAATGTATAAGAAATTTCATTTGAAATTGAATGCAACTTCACAGCGTTGGAAATGTAAATGCAGCTATTCCTTAAAATTCATACCATTTCTAAGAGTAGAGGGCGGGTAAAGCGGCGCTCCAATCGTCAATAAGGCCTCATAAAAATCGGGGAATCCCCTCTGTCATTCTCAAATTATTAAACATGAAGCATCGCCTTATAGATCAAGATCTTTTCAGTTGACATATTCCTTTCAAAAAAGAAAATTGATGAGATGTCTGCTTGAATCGTTTATCACAATCAAATTAAAATAAATATTGAGACTCTCTCCCCACAATTCACACGATTTTATTTTGAACGTTGAGAGGCTGACCTGCGAAATGAATGCTGTGTATTAAATGAAGATAACTATGCGCACTTCGACACGCATAAATAAAACAAACTTAAATATTCTTCAAATATCCCACCTAAACTCTCACCAAACGCATTGTAATTACAATCATTACGCGGAGATGGTGGTGAGAGTGACTATTCGAAAGATAATATCGTTATAATTTTAAAAAGGACGGAAATAAATTACCCCAAGTTCTTTCATTCACCCTCGAATGAATCTCTTAAATTCAATAATTTTTATAAACAAATTATTTACATTCCTAAGATAGACTAATCAACGAATAATAATTACTCTCACCCCCTTCTCCTGGCATTTTAATTTCTTTTCATATAGTACAAACATTTTATTTATATTAAAAGAAAATACTATACATATATATATAAATACGTAACAGAAAAATAAATAATGATAAAGGAAGATTAGTAAGGGTCCTACACAATTAAAAACTGTATGCTGCGATAAGCACAATGATGCAGTCAATGAAATACTGTATTATTAATTGTAAAACGGCGGAGGAAATAAAAAAAAACATACGGAAAGAATGCAAGAGCACTGTGAAAATGGGAATGCAAGGATGAAACTATCGAGTGACGAATTAAATAATTGAGATAGATAACAAGCAAAAAATGTAAACGAAGTAACGAGGCAAGTGATGAAAGAACGTGAGAGAAAGAGAGAGAGAGAGAGAGAGTGAGGAAAAAGAGGAAAAACACAAGAGTACCAATATTCTAAAGTAATTCTAATAACTGAATTAATAATTTGATAATTAATTGATATTGTAAATCGTAACGATATAGCCTGTAGCGTATTAATCAACGAGACGACGGAAGCAGGGAAGAAAAAAATAATGACGATGTGTTTTTAATATGAAAAAAAATGGCATTAACGACTGTTCATTGTCGATTTATTGCCAATTGCCGTTGTATCATACTTATTATTATTAAAACATAGTTAACTATAATAATATATTTGATTATTCGTATTGATGGTCCAACGTGGTCCCGATACTTTGCGTGCAATCTTAATTGTTAGGATTTTTCATTTATTATTTAATCATCGTTATTGATATTATTATTTTTAGAAAACTACGGATCTTGCCAATTTGATATTAAATGTCTTGACTATTCAGTTGATTGGTCGATCTATTGGTCGATTAGTTTTATTGATTTATTTTTAGTTATTTGATGATTTAGGGTGAACAAGTATTTTACTTGGCGCAAATTCTCGGGACGACGGGGAGAAATAAAATGGGGAGATGTGAGGATTACGACGTATTCTTGATAAGGGGGCTATGAGCCTTTTTTATTCACGTCGTTGGTCCCTACTCTGTTTAGGCAAGTAGTAGTCTGATAAGTCAAGTGTAGATATATCATGTAGTTAGAAGGAAAAAAAAGATCTCAAGGGGACACACGTGAATCGCTAAATCTTCTGGTTACCGTACCATTATTTTCCGTTCTTCACGTTCTTTATTTTTGGCTGATTATTGGTTTTTTTTATTGTGAAATATAATTTTGTACTTCTGATTGATATCTTGTCGTTTTATTTTTATTTTTTTCAGCCATGTATTTTCCTGAGGTAAGCAGTATTGTTGATTTGAGAATGAACATGCGATTTTGAATGTTCAGGCGTGATTGAATATTCTTTTGAGTACTTTTTGGAGTACTTTAGTTTACCATTTGGTCACTTCAATAGATGTGCAATAGACATCTTCGTTGTTCGTAACAAAAAGTGGATATAAAAAAGGAAAATCACGAGTCTTTGAATAGTAATTAATTGGAATATTTAATGAATTAAAGTAGAAGTTATTTCAACGAAAATTTCTCTGCTGGAAATTTTTTAAATACTATTTGATCTGTTACGTTTGGTAAATATTGCATCTGGCATTTTATCAAGCCCTAACTTTTATTTGTGGTGAATGTATTTTTACAATTCGTCGACTAAACAAAATATGACAATGAATAAACTTGGAGTTAGCAACGAATACAGTTTTTAATAAGAATGCAAATATCTCCAGAATATAGTCATATTTCTATTTCACTACTCGTTTATTCCAATAGATATGCAATAGACAAATTCGATGTTCATAACAAAAACTGGACATAAAAAAAAGAAATTCACGAGTTTTTGAATAGCATTTAGTTGCAATATTTCATGAAATAAAGTAGAAATTGTTTTCACGAAAATTTCTCTGAGAAAAAATCCTCGAATACTATTTCATCTGTCACATTTGGTAAATATTGCTAGTATTTTATGAAGCCCTGATTTTGATTTGTGTTGAACGGATTTTTTCATTCTTCGCATAAAAAATCTGACACTGGGTTAATTTGCATTTAGATAGCATCTGTCAAATTTTGAATAGATTGCCTGGAACGTTTGGAGAATAATCTGATTATAATTCTCTGGATCTAGTAGCATGGTTCTTTCGGAGAACCCCATTTTTACACGGATAAGACAGTGCGGAATTCGAGGAATGCTGCAAGCCACTCGAGAAGTCATTCTCGATGCCAAAAGATTTTTCAACATTCGATTCTTCAATCAATTCAAAATCTTCAGAAAATAAAAATCGATGGATTGACCCCATATCGCAATGATAATATACACTGAGAGAAAAACGACAAAGTTCTCAAATAAATCTTACTTGTGCCAAGAAAATAGTTTTTTGAAAATTATCAAAAAAGGATTTTTTTGTGCCAAACATGCAGAGTGCGCCGGAATGAAAAAATTTTGTCGCAAAAATAGATTTAGTAGTTCAAAAAAAATTGCATTCTCTGTACACGCAAGAATGTCATTTCTAGCACTACTCCTTCGTTATTCGATACTCCCATACGTATTTTGCTCCCGAAAAATGTTTGTTTTATGCGAAAAAAGGGACAGTAGTTTTTCGTTTCGGTTGTCTAATAATTACAGACAACAAATGAACCCTTAAATGAAACAATAATAATGACATGATAGCAATCTTGTAACTTTGGGATGAAATATTTATTGATAAATTTTCCTCTATATGAGATATTTTCATCCTGAAAAGGCACCGTCTGGTGTGAATTATCCGCCTCTTGAGCCAAATATTTCGTCGCTGTCGAAAGCAGAACAATTATTCATGTCTGAGACTTTCAAATTTGCACCAAACAAATTCTTTTCTGGCAATTTTCAACTAGCGATTTTGTTGGCCCAAACAAGACTTGTTTGACAACGTGTTTGTTTTTCTCTCAGTGTAGGATGATTGATCGATGATGATCATTGTTTAATGTTTCAATTACGCACGATTACTATTCTTGAATCAATAATGCGGTTTCCTGCAAATTTTTCCACTTGATATCTTCCACTAATGACTGGAATGATTTTATTGTGCCACCACACGTACGAAAAAATTGCATAGAAAAACCTAGCGAATGCGTTAGAAAATTCTATGGGTTTTCTGTTGAACTTTCTACTAGTTTTTGGTCGATTCTATTGAAAAATCCAATAGAAAATATTCTGTAGAAAAAAATCAATTGAATTAGATTTTTATTTATTGACATATTTTCTCTAGAAATTCCTTGGCTGAAATTTTCCAAATTTTTTGTTCAATTCTTTCCACGAAAAAAAGGAAAAAAATGCGCAATAGTGATAGAAAAACTGAAAATTTTATCGAAAAATGAAACTCTAGTGATTTTTATAAAATATAGTTTCTATTGGATATTTTCTATAATAAACCGCTCAGTAAAGCTGCAGAATCCTTTAATAAAATCGGCTAAAAACCATTTTTGAACAGAAGTTCAATAGAAATTTAACAGAATTTTCTATAGAATTCGCCGCGTTTTTTCATGAAATTTTGTCACGCGTGCACCGTTGCTGACTAATACTTTTTCCTCTCTGCATTAATAAAAACCCACCTACTTCCGTACCTGAAAGCCATTTGGTGTGTCGTCCTTGAGAGTCTCCATCTATTGCGCTCTTTGGACCATCGGTCTTACACCGGTAATTTGTCCCAATAGTTTTATTTCCTTCCCTCATGCCTCATTTGAACATTCTATTTTTCCATGTACTATATTCATAGTTGTCAGCAAAAGGGGCGGGCGCAGTTATTTTCCTTCAACTCGATAAAACCCTCCTACGTACGTATGAAAATTTCATGGAAAAAACTAGCGCATTCGCTGGAAATCCTATTGAATTTTTTCCAATAGAAAATGTTCAATAAAGACAATTTAACGGAAAAAATCGATAGATTCCGATTTTTGTACACAATTTTTATTGAAAATTAGATATTTTCCATAGACATTCCTCGAAATCAATTTTCCTACTTTTTTTATTTCTTTTTCTTTTATTTTTTTTTTTAGACAATCAAACCAAAAAGTTGATAAATTTAAGCTGCCGAATTTGGACAGGTTCACGCACGAATAAATTTAATAGAGAAAACTAGCGAATTGGCTAGACAATTTTATTGGATTTTTATTGAACTTACTATAAGTTTTTCGCCGATTCTATAGAAAAAGTCAATAGCATTCGACTTTTCTACAACTTATTCTATTGAGATATTTTCTACAGAATTTCCTCGACTCAAATTTTCCAAGTTTTTTGTCTGATTTTCTTTATGAGAAGAAAAGAAAAATGGAATGGAAAAAATTGGAAAATTGGAGGCGAGAAAATTCTATAGAAAATATCTGAAGAGAATAAGTTATATAGAAACATCTAATTCTGATTAAACATTTCAATAGAATCGGCTAAAAATCTAATAAAAAGTTCAATGAAAATCCAATAGAATTTTCTATCGAATTCACTAGGTTTTTTTATTAAATTTTTTCGTGCATAAACCTCCAATCTCTCTTGGACAAGAATTATGTGAAAATGAAGCGAAGCAAAACAAATAGGAAATAAAAAGTAGAGAAACGATAATAGTAACATAAATTTAATGCTATTATTGATTGAAGCTTCGATTTTTTTTTTCTACGATAGTGAATAGAATGAGCCTCTGTCGATTTACTTCATCATCCATATCTAGTAGACTTCTAATTCCATTGATGAGTGGCATGTATGATCCGAGTTATTGCACAAGATCGTATGGACCATATTATTCCCCTAATTTATTTTATTTGTTTTGAGAGAGACGCACTACTGCGCACCTCGATGACGGGAACCTCGTGAAGTGAGTTAGTTTGAATTCGAGCATAGCTGATTCTGGACACATTAACCTCATCAATTCTCGGAAATAAAGCGGAAGGGGACAACTTTCGAGATATTTTTAGGGCTAATAATTTCATCACAACATAAAATTTTCATGACAGGAATATAGTTTTTGATGACAATGCAAATATCTGGAAAATGAGTGATTTTAGGGGAAAATGTCACAAGATCTTTTCTGTTGCTTGAGAAATTTCTAACAAAAAAGTTATTTTTATATTTTTCTCTAAATCGAGTAGCTATCGAGATATTGGCAATAAACCGTTTCAATTTTATGAAAATCAAATAGGAAAACGATTTTATAGAGTCAATCCTGATAAAATGATACATAAAATTATTATTTCGAGTTAATTATTTTGGCTGACTAAATATTATCTATTTTATTTCACAATTTGACAATTTTAATAAATATTAAATAGGCGAATTTCTTTTTCATAACAAAAATCTCAAACACTTTAAATATTTTTTTAAAATTAAACAGCAAAAATGATATTATTCCCGCTAATTATCAGTAACTAATTTCAGACATTAATCTTCTGAATTGAGCTATGTGAATACTGTTCCATTCGGGATATTTTATAAATCGAAAATAGAAAATATTTTAAATAGAAATTCTCAATTTCGAAATTTTTAAATACTATTTAACTGTCCTGTTCGATAATTTTATCAGTCATGAATATCTTTACTAATTCAAAATTTCACGTGGACGACCTTCTGCACAAATACCGTTTTGCGATATTTCACTGAATACGATGTTTTTTTCGTAAATTCAGTAGCGAAGCGGAAAATCGGATTAAGTCGATTTTTCAATCGTAGGGGAAAAATTACGGAACGACTTGTTGTTCCCACAGCGATGAGTCATCAGACGGGGTGTTAATTTTTACGGACCAAATCCTAGAATTTACGTGGCGATTCGTACAATTCCAGTTTCGACTCATTCTTTTTATTGAATTTCACTTCGCTCGCGGATTACTTTTCAAAACGCAATTTTTACTTTTTTTTCAGGGAATTTTTATTGAATTTTTCTCTCCGTGTAGGTTTTCATCCAGATTCAGCATTGCTCAGAGGAAGGCACACCCGACTGCTTAACAATGCCTGTTCATCCACCAATTGTTGGATAAATCATAAAACTGTTCATACGATCTTTTTCCACAATTCACGAGCTCTAATTTTGTATTTTCATACGTCACAATCGATAGCTTCCAAGCAACCTTCCTTTTATTCCCACTGACTCCCAAAATTGCAATGAATTCTCCATTTTTCGCATCGCCGAATTCATTCTGCCCAAAAATATCAAGACATGTATTTGTTTTTCAATTCTGCACTTAAATTTTCCTCGACCCTGATGTTAAATCCACGACGGACTAAAAAAACAAGTTAGAAAAAATTGTAGACAATTTATTACCGAATAAAAACTAAGAGTAAAACGAAATATCGAGAATGACCAATTGATTTCCTTTAACAATCGAAGAACCTGAAGCTGAGAACGAATCCAGTGGGAAGGAAACTCCAGTAGCTGGCGAGGGGGAGAAAGCGGAAAAAACTAATATTACAAATTACCTAGCCTCCATAAAACAACGTCTGTGACTCACTTGTGGCTTGATGCCCTTATTATTACCTCTTTCTCACTTCGTGTATAATAAAACCGTGCCTAGACGCGTAATTCGATCATTCAATCATCCTCGGAAACGTGCAATCAGCACGATTCCAAGGCCACAAAGAATCCGATATTCTGGCCAAAACCTGATGTCCTCGGCATCAAATATTGATATTAACATGTTTTTGAATTTAATATCGTGGGTAACAGAATTTTTTTTTGTTAAACATCAATAGATGAACAAATTATTTGAACAGATTATTTCTCTATTTCCATTTCTGGAGTTCATTATCAATATAATAATTATTATTATTTTCACGAATTGTTATTAATTCTATCATAGCATCAATGTACATTTGCAATGCCAAAGATAATAACAAAAATTGAAATTGAAGATGAAAAGGAAAATTTCACTGGTGATTAATCGATGAATTTCAACTATTTTCGGTTCATAAATATAAACAAAGTACTTAAGTTCATTATAAACAATGGCAATAAAGTTCTATTATGAATATGTATTTAATTTAATGTCGTCGGTAAAATTTTTTAGTGAACATTAATAAATAAACAAATTAAGAATGAACTATTTGAGTGAAACATTTCATTATTTCTATCTCTGGAGTTCATTATCAATAGAATAATTATTATTACTTTCACTGATTGTCATGAATTCTATCATAGCATCAATAAACATTTGTAATTCCTTAAAAATTGAAACTGAAGATAAGTTATAACTAATAACTATTATTTTCCCTAGTTGTCAGGAATTTCATCGCAGCATAAACATCTCAATATTAAAACTACAGATCATGGACAGTATTCAACTTTGCATTAATCAATAAATGTGTGATGATTTCAAAGTTCATGAATGCGAAAAAAAATCTAATCATAAAAAATGAAGATAATAACACCAACTATTCATAATATCATATTTTTATAGTTCCTATCAGTGGTAGAAAAGATATAATTCTTCATCCAACATTGATAAATCGCGAAAATAACCAGCTTAAACAAATATCAGCATAAATACATTTATCATAAAAATATAAAAACTGAAGGTAAAAAAAAGAAAAAAAAATGATTTCTCAATGGATCGATAAATTTCGAACGCTTTGCGATTTATTCACGAAAAAAAAAATCATCATTTTCTGTTAAAAATGAATAGAAGAATAGAAGAATCAATAGAAGAATAAATTAAACAACAAAAAACAAAAGATTTGACCAAAAAAATCACCTCGCAGTTGATTAAGAAAATTGTTTTTTTTTGTTTGGGACTCGCAAATGCAAAAACAAAAATCGCATCAGTTAATCATCCGAGATGGGAATGACCCATGCATACTGATTCCCTTCCCCACCCCCCGGACGATGTACCATAATCCCCATAGGAAATGCACATGTCACTCCTCGTACATTTGATTTGATAAGGTAATATATTCAAGCTTCGTCTCCTCTGTTATGAACGCATTATATGTATTTCCAGTGTCCCGTGCACGTCCAATCCACGTTCGTGATCCATGCGAATGGATCTATTATCTTCAACAACGTGACAAGGTTGTGTGGGCTTGTGGGCAGTCTGCTAATGCGTCCAAGGGACGGATGTGACGTAATTTGAGGTCACCCACGCGAATGATGACCAGCGGACTGCTCACATTTTTCAATATCAGGGGCTTTAATTATCAACTTTTTGGATTATGCTGGGGCCTGTCTCTTCAATCACCCCCTGCGCTGTGGGGGTAATTTCAAGTGATTGCGATTTTTTCAGTGGATAATTCAGTAGTGAAGTGGTAAACGGAGATAAGTCGACTTATCTCTCAGTTGAGTTTTTGAGGAATATTTCCAAATCTAAAGGAGATAGCGAAATTTTCGTAATTGCATTTGTTGTAGCACTCAATCGGCTCCACAAAAAAGGTTATAGCAAAAATTTTGCTATCTCCCTTAGATTCCGAGATATTGATTGAAAATTGGTCAATAGTCAAAATTGACTTATCTCCTTTTACCATTTCATTACTGAATTCAATAAGGGAGCGGGTGTCATAGACGAAAAAAAATAGTATAGTTCGATACACCCGGAAAAATGATTTGTTTGATACAAATAAAGTTTATTTGAATCGAATAAATACGTTCATTTAAATGGTACCAAATAAAGTTTTCTTTCAAATTAAATAAAACATTTATTCAAGGTTTTGGCTATATTAAATAAATGTTTTTTTACTATTAATGAATCTTTATTTGATCCGAATGAATTCTTTATTTATAAAATTTTCGTCTGAATGTTTCGTGTTAAATATCGGAAACTTTTATCGTGTTTAATTTCCACTGAAATTCCAGGACATCTCGTCATTGAAAAATTCAATATTCCATTGATTTTCTGTTCGAATGATCTGAAAATTAATAAAATACTTGATTTTTTAGTTCAATTATTCCGTGAAAATTCGGACAAATCAGGAAAGTTCAGGGAAAAGTGAAAAGTCATGAATTTCCTTGAATATTCTACCTAAAACTTGAAATGTCCCTCTCATCAGAATTACTATCACATTTTTCATGAAATTGCGAAAAATTTCTAACAGTGTATTAAAAAAATTTCTTTATTTGAACCAATTTTTTTTTCTTTGAACTATGTCAATATTTATTTGATACTACAAATTTATTATCGCTTTGATAATTTTCGTTGGTCATAAAATCGAAAAACATTGACCGAAAAACATGGAATAATTGATCACCCTATGAGAGAAACTCCGCCGAGTGTCGTTTTTCTTTGATCACAATTGACTGGTTAGTCGGAAAAATGAAAAGAAATTTGACTTTGTCAATTGAAGTGTCTAAAAAATTATAGTAGTTTTTAGAACAACATATTTTCCAAAATTCCTACAGAAAACAAATTATTTCGGACAGATGAATTATTTTTTCCCATGTTAAATGACATTGCCCATGACGCGACGTTGCCGGAAACTCGCTAAACGCAGTCGGACAATGTAGAGTGAATTCGGCAACGCTAAAGCCTAAATAACACGGCGGGGAATCCCCGCGGAGGTGACCAGAGTCGCAGGGTCGCGTTTGGTGACCAGACTAGGGTTAAAATAAGAAAACTGTTTATTTGAACTAAATAAGTTGTTTATTTGATATTAATAAACCATTTATTTGAAATAAATACACTATAAGAAAATTACCTTTAAAATTTTACGTGAAAAAGCTTGAAATTTTTAACAACGACAAAGTTGCTTGAAATTTCTGTATATTTCTGCATTGAGAAATCAGTTAATTTCTTGAATATTCATGTAAGTCTCTATTTTCAGGTCCATTCGGTACTGAACAACCTTGAAAATTTGGAAAATTCAGGCAATAACTTTTCTAAATTCTCAATCTATTGAAAATTGAATTGTATGTGATGCTCAACTTTCAAGACGTATGAGAAATTTAATGCGCGTTTTCATTTGAAATTGAATTCAACGTCACAACATCGAAAATTCAGATGACGTTGTGACCGAAATTTCAAGAAATTCCTAACAGTGTAAGCTGTTATTCCAAATTTAATAAAAATTTTCAATTCGCTAGGTTTTCTATGAATTTTCTTCCAAGGTGCTTTTATCTCTTCAGAACGCCCCGCACCCTGTTCTAGTCTCACAAATTTCGCAATTCAGATTCTCTCGGGAAAAAAATACTCCAATTGTTCGGATCAGTTGGCGGACACCTGAGCCATCCGTCCCAATTCTGATTGTCCTCACCGCGCCCTCACCAACAATGCTGGCCCTGTACGGGGCAAGCCCATAACATGTATCAGAATTAATTCCCATCCCCACCCTCGTCTTGTCACGATTTTGTATCCGCTTGACTGCGGACGAGTGCAACAATTACTTGGTTTATCTCCACCGCTCCTCGATCACTCCGAGTGAGCCACTCCGTGTCTATACTGAGGACTTTTTCACGCAATTGGACGTAGCTAACGGTGGATCGTCATCATAAAAGTTTCACTCAATCACTGCCAGCAGTAATTGCACCAAGAGTTCATTAATTGACCCATTGACAACTCTTTAATCCGATTAAAAATAAATAACAGACAACAATAGGAAGTAATTTGATATTATGAGAACACAAGTTTTCTGATATTTGTTTTTTTTTTCTGATTTTCCGGAGTCAGAGATTGGATTTTGAGACAGAAAAATGATTTGAGTGGAGTCGTCAACCCAGGTGGGTGATTGTGAGAGTGAAGGTGACAGTGGTCGTGCAGATGTGAGCTTGATACTATCTCCTGGAGATTTTTAAACTTTTGGGGGTAAATACAGAGGCCATTGCGCGCGATCATGGATTTTCCCACGCAAATTGCTGGCAAATGGGTGAGAGGATTCGCTCTCCTGTGCGCCTGCTATTCAGGTAATGTGGAAGAGTTATATTGATGAGGTATTGAAATAAGACCTGAGGAGGGGTCGAATTTCTAGACTCTCAGGTGTCTATTCGGTGACGGAAGTCATGAATATGATGACGATTGAGTTTTTTGGTACGACGCAGTCCTTTGGCTTTTTTTGATTAAGTTACTCATGGAGAATTTTTTTTTTTCGGGGGCTTGTGAAGCTCTGGGATATGGGATGCTTCTGGAGGAGGAGAAAGACGCCAAGAATTTTACAGCTTCCATTGGGGAATACGTTGTGTTCAACTGCCACCTTGATTTTCCGCATGAGATACCGATACCTTATATTTTAACGTGGAACAGGGAAGTAAGTAAGAGTTGAAGGTTTCTTGCAATTGATGTTCGTGCGATGAAATTTTATAGAAAAACCTAGTGAAGTCGCTGGAGAATTGAATTGAATTTCTAGTGATTTTTCTGTTAGTTTTTGGTCGATTGTATTGACAACTTCCGGAGTTTATCTACGTTTTTTTCCAATAGAAATGTTCAATGGAAAATCTTCTATAGAAAAACCGCAGTAGAATTCGATTTTTCTATACAACTTCGTCTGTTGAGTTTTTTTACTTTTTTGTTTGCTCAGAAAATGCAGAAGTGAAGCGGTACACGGAGAGTAATATTCAGTAAAAATTACGGAACTTCAATTCACTCACCGATTACGGACTGGACTCAGAAAATTTAAGTGACGGTATCGTAATTTTTCACTGGAGATTCAGATAAAAATTACGGGACGCTCTGGAAAAATTCCGTGACAGTTCCGTAAGATTTCCTGCAACCACATTTCGCTCTGGAATTCCGGAAGAGATACGTAATTTTTATTGAATATTTCCTTCGTATAAAACGATTCAAGGTATATACTTAGAGAACAGGTTTTTTTAAGGATTGTCCCCATTTTTTTCATAGATAATGGTGATAATATTCCCCAGATCTTGAAAAAAAAATCTGAACAAAACTAGCTGTACTACACATTTTAGGAGGTAATAAATAATGAAATGCGGGGTTCTAGCGCACGAGCCATAGGCCAAATGGGGGTTACACGTATGAAAAAATCATATTGAAATTTTCTATACGGATTGCGTATAGAATTTCTATAGGATTTTCGTATATGCTATTCGGATATTTCTATACGGATATTTTTTATAAAAATTATTTCTATACGATTTCTATAGGTTTAATCCTATATGCGACCCACTGCCACATGTATAGAAACATTTCGTATGGAGTTGCGACATTTCTCTACGTTTTTCTCTGGAGCGTTCAGACATCTTTCGAATGAAAACAAAAATTTATGTACAGAAATAATTCTTATAAAAAATATTCGTATAGAAATATCCGAATATCATATACGGAAATCCTATAGAATTTCTATACGCAATCCCTACACTGAGAAAAAAATTTATTCCTTCCAAGAAAATGTTATTGGTGATATCTTTTTCATACTCTTAGTAGAAGAAAATATCTCTTTTGGAACGTATTTCTCCAGGCCAGTCATTTCCAGGTGCTCCGAAATCAGTTCCAAGCGTGAGAATTATGGTGATCTATAAGAATATTCTTCTGCATATGACCTCGAAGAAACTCCAATAATAATTATTAACATTTGGAATTATTCCAATTTTCTTTACCTGAGAAAATCGCCAATTTGTAAAATCCGGAAGATATCGGAGAACATTTTGTCAAGGTCATATGTAGCATAATAATCAGATTGTTCAATATCACTGTAATTTTTGAGGATAGACTTGGACTCTCTGAAAATGACTGTCCTGGAAAAATTCGTTCTGAAAATTCAGGAAAAAATAGAAAATTCGTGTAATTTTATTTCTGAATGATCGTATTCCACTGGAAATTCAATCAAGTTATGAAATTTCCATTTCACTCCCACTGAGAACTCATGAATTTCCGTGAATTCTACTTAAAACTTGAAACTTCACAAACGTCACTCACTCGGGCATGAAATTTCAAAAAATTTCTAACAGTGCATTAGGAAATTTGTCTCTCAGTGTAGAGGCCATATGAGACATGAACATATCATGAAATTTCCCGTTTTCATTTTCGGGGAAGTTCTATAATATTAATAATTCTCAATTTATCGTCAAGTGGTCATGTTCAAGTCCTGAACACGTCACATTAGACTCAAGAGACTAGTTTTGTGGTATTATTTTGTTTTCCCCCTGAGTGTACAGGAAGACACTCTGATTTTCACCGGTAGCACTGGGTCTAATAATAATGCAGAATGTCCTGAATGATGAGCGATTAGAATCCCCCATTAGATTAACCGGGGCAGACTTCATATATAGTCTTCCCTAATCTGCATACGCAGTAAGTGCTGCAGATGCCGGTTGCGTGCATGCCTCAAGTGTTGTCACTGTTAATGGGACAATGAACGGGTATTATGTGTCTCTTCAACTATGAAACTCGAGTTGCTCTCGTGATTTCCCCACTTGATTTCTTCCTGCACTATTTTTTCGGTTCTAATTGCATTAAATGGGAATTCTCACTGGGATGAGTAGATTCAAGTCAATGCCGAGTGGACGAAAGGATACTGAATCTTTTATTTTGTGTTTCGCATTGACCAATAGAGGGCTATTCACAATTTCTCATAATTTTTTTAGCTCTGAATGCACGGAGAGAAAAATTCAATAAAAATTACCAGAAAAAAAGGTAAAAATTACGTTTCGAAACGTAATCCGCGAACGAAGTAAAATTCAATAAAAAGTGTGAGTCGGAAGTGAAATTGTACGAATCGCCACGTAAATTCTACGATTTGTTCTGTAAAAATTAACCACCCGTCTGATGATTGAGAAATTTTACGGAACGGAACGTAGAAATAACTCACCAGCTTCATAAAAATTGTCGAACGATCAAGAATTTTTTAAGTCGGCAAGTTTCTGTAAAATTTTACTTCTTCGGAAAAAATTACAATTTCGTACTTTGTTCGGTGATGAACCTGAAAATTCACTGAATGTTTGAGATTTCGTCTCTTCCATTCCTATAAAAATCGCCGGAAAACGATTCCCCATTGCGAATTACGTGAATTGTTCCGTAATTTTTGCTGAATATTTCTCTCCGTGTAGCGCTCAATTCTTAGTCTAGTATTATTGAAAATAATTAATTAATAGGTGCCGAAATAACCATGACCATGACGAAATTTGATTCTCGTGAGGTAAAACGGGAGAGACTTAATTATTTCACTCGATTTATGAGCAAACGGCTCGTGTCCTTAAAATTTCATATACAGCCGGTTAGTAATTTTCAGAAGATAAATATTGAATGCGATGTAAGGGGAGAGAATTATAAAATTTCGGATTTCACAAAAATTCTAAATTTTTAGGCAGCATTAAGACAAGAATTAAACAACCTATTAGAATTTTCTACGAAAAAATGAATGTTTCGTGTTAAAATAATGTCGAATTTCCAATTAATTGAAAATTCAAGATTATATTTACCGAAAATTTCCTGATTTCTATTAAGTTTGCAAGTAACGATGGGAACAGTGAAATAAAAATTCAAAAAAGATAACCCATTCGAGCGCAAATCGCTAATTTATTAGCAACAATAACTCTACTCATTTCTAAGAAAATGAAATTGCCTACTCGTTTTTCAAAAACTTTCTCAATGTTTTGGTTTGAAAAATATTCAAACTTCCGTGAACTTAATTTTTTTTTGCAAGGAAATTGATTTTTTGGAACATTTTAAATATAAATAAATTTATTACGAATTGGAAAAGAGGTAGAAGATTCTGGGGTAGAAAGTGATCGAATAAATTAGGTAATCTAAACCTTATTTTATGTTTATCACGTAAAACATTAGAGCCAGTTTATTCTCCAACAGATATCGGATCCCACAGACTCGAGATATTATGAAATTTAAAACCTGTTTTTCAATCTTCTGACGAATTCAGTAATGAAGTGGTGAAACGGGATAAATTATTTTAACCTTAGGGTCAATTTCAGGAAGATATTTCGAAATCTAAGACATAAAACGATCCACTGCTGAGAAAACTCAACAGAAAATGGTAGTGCATATGCCCGAAAAATTTGAAATTTTATTAGCAGGGATAGCCATATCCACAGATTATAATTACTGTTAAATTATTAAGCCGTCAATTAATTAACATCACTTTAAAATTTTAATTATTGAAGTAATCATTAATTTAAATAGTAAAATTTTGAATTATTCATTAATCAGTAATTAAGTTAAAATGATTGGCGATTATTTGGATAATCGGAAATCCCTTATCATCAATTGGAATTTTAGATTATCAATCATTTTACTATTTTTAAATTCCGATTAGCACATTTAAACCTTGATTATTGTAAGTGAGAAATTCTTTTTATATTGAAGAATCGAAAGATTGATGGCCATTCCTGTCTTTTACTTCTTCGCTGATTTATGTTGAAAATTTCCAATTTTACCCAACATTTTCCTCAATCCACAAATATTCGATATTAAAAAATCACTAAATTTACATTTCTGTGCACAAAATCCCTTAGATTTTTTCTTTATTTTTTTTTAAATCAGAAAACACAAAAATTCAGGTGTAACAACCAATTCAGGTGTAACAAATTTGGATTAAAAATGAAAATCTTCTTCTTCTTTTGCTTCTTTTTTCGAGCTAAATATTTATTCTATTATAAAAAATGTGCAACAAGTATAAAATCTTCAATAGAATTCTCCAGCAAATTCACAACAATTTTTCATTTAATTTTTTCTCTCGTGTCTTCATAAAAACCGACACTTCTCTCAGATTCCGTGATATTCTTCAAGTGGAATTAATTTATTCTGTTTTGCTACTGCTGAATACGGACTATTTGTTCGATAATACGTAAAAAATAAAAATTCTTATTCGAATAGGGAAGAACCGTATTCTCCTGGTACGAAGTACCAGGCAATGAGAAGGCGAATAGTATACTATCCATTGCTGATGACTATTCAGGTAGAATACACTTGCTCGAGGACAATCTATCCAGTGATTATGGACACGGGAGCATTAACCTCACGAATATCAGGGAGAGCGATCAGGGATGGTACGAGTGCAAGGTTGTATTTCCAGACAGATCTCCCAGCTCAAGGAATAATGGCACTTGGTTTCATCTCAGCATCGAAGGTATTCATCGACTGAGAAAATTTTTCTCGCGCAATGCTTGTATGAATATGAGTAACTCGAGTGATATAATTCAGTAACGAGGCGGTAAATGGTTCAACTCCTCAAGTACGGCGTCCATGCCACATATAGACCCGAGAGTTTGTCTTACCGGTCGGCCTCTATGTGTTATACAGACCCTTCAAGTGATTAATAAAAATTCATTATCTTTCGTACTATTGTAGATATCGAAATTCTAAAAATTTCCCCATGAAATAGATAAAATTATCAACAGAATGATCAATTTTTGTTTCAAGTTATTTTTAATATTTTTCGTCAATACATAAACAATACGGAACTGAATTCGATGTCAGATGCATATTCAAACCTCTCGTTTATCGAGCTAACTTTCATAAAAAATTCTGAAATTTTTACCGAACATACTTTATACATTCCTTTGTCGAAATTTCGATTCAATGAATTACTGATTTGTTATTAACAAATCTCCGACAGTCGCCGATCTTGGCAACCGCTTGTACTATGGAATTGAGATTAGTCTTAAAAATTCCAGAAAAAACTATAAAGAATACCGCAATTGAACAACAATATTGGTGAAAACTCAAGATTACCATTCAATTTTAGATGATGTTTTTTTGATCATCAGTGTACAAATTGTCGTGTATTGAACAGCGAGTTCGAGTACCCCGCGGGATATGGGCGCCGTTCTTGAGGGGTTAATTCGCTTTAGCCCTTGGCTGAGTTTTCGAGGAATATCTCCGCATCTAAGGGAGATGACGAAATTTTCGTAATAACCTTTTTTATAGAGCGAATTGAGGGCTACAAAAAAAGTTATAACAAAAATTTTGCTATCTCCCTTAGATTTCGAAATACTCATTGAAAACTGGCCAATAGTCAAAGTCGACTTCAACCGTTTTTCCGGGTCGCTACTGAATTAAAATGCAATGAATTCTCATCCGCGCCGGGCACTATTTCATGAAAATTCACAGAAAATACAAATTCAAATTCACGTAATTTTTAGTAGAATTGCCACAAAAAACTAATAGAATTTTCTAATGGAATTCTAAGAGAATTCCAACTTAAATTCAATAGAATTTCTTAGAGAAATCGCTACGATTTTCTGTTAAACTTTGTCGTACGTTGTCTCTTGAAATTCTCTCATATAAAATCACTTTGTTAGATAAATTCACTCTTCATTAGTTTGTAAAGTGTAACCTATCAAGTTTCACGTCTGGACTACGAATCTAATTCCCCCATTCATTCTGCTTCATTCATCTAACTATATTTTTATCTCACTTACTCAATGAAAAATTTGACTGAACTTATTGTTCTATTAGATTTAATAATCCTAATAAAAATATTTTGCTCAGCATTTTCACCCTGAAATTATGCAGAACTTTTCAGTGAATGACTCATGCCGGAGGAAATAACGTGTTAATTGGGTTGAATGAAACTTGTGAATTACCTTCACTGTACTAACCGTAAATAGGACAGACTCGTTAAATTGTTTAACCCAGGTGTGTCGCGACCGGGCGACAATGTTGTAGGTGAAAATCTTCTCGCTGTACCACCCGTTAATAGAACAGCTATGGAGGGAGAGATTGTGGAATTTGAGTGCATCACGAAGGATAGCAGCACTGTTGTTAATTGGCTGCGGGATGGTCTTGAGATCGAACAGATTGAGGTAGTATATGATCCTGACCACACTGTTAGAAATTTCTTGAAATTTCAGTCACAATGTCATCTGAATTTTCATTGTGAGTTTAAATTCGATTTCAAATTAAGGGGAGACGGAACCTCTTTGTCTACATCAAATCTTAGAATTGTGTTTTCTCCTACAATTATTAATTGCTATCTATGAAATTACTTTATCGAATCGATTATCGCATTGTTGAGTCAATGAAGTAGTTGAATGAATAACAAATAATAATTGCAGGAGAAAACACAATTCTAAAGATTCATATAAACGCAGGGGTTCCATTTCCCCTTAAAACGTTCACTAAATTTCTCATTCATCTTGAAAATTCAAAAAAATTGGGTTTTTCATGTTGAAGAATCATTGATTTTTCATTGAAAGCTTGAATTTTTAAACTCATCGTGAAAATTGAACACTACATACAATTGAATTTTCAATAGTTTGAAAATTCAGAGAAGTTATTGCTTGAATTTTCAAAATTTTCAAGGTTTTTCAGTGCCGTATGTACCTGAAAATCGAAAATTACTTGAATATTCAAGAAATTAACTGATTCGTCAATAAAGAATTCTACAGAAATTTCACGTAACTTTGTCATTGCTAAAAATTTCAAGCTTATTCACTTGAAATTTCAAGAGTAATTTTCTAATAGTGCAGTCGAAAACAAAAAAAAAATTGTAAGGCAGGAACTTACGGACAAAAAAAAAATTACAAAAACAATGCGAGAACTCGACGTCCAATGTCAAACGTTAAGATGCTTAAGGTATTTATGGCGTGGTGGCCATGTAAGACGTGAGACGAAGGAGAATCTATTGTTCTCTCGCAGAAAACCAATCGCTGAACAAAAAAAAACATATTTCAATTACAAATTTTCAATCTATTTCGACCATTGTTGTGTTCGAAATATTTTTGTAATGACTTTTCTATTTTTTCCCACATATTTCAAGCCTTGTTTTATTTTTCCAGCTTGTCTTTTGGATAATTGGAAAATAATTAATATGGATAGAAAAAGTGACAACGTCGTGCCGTTCGAGGTACAAGTTGACAGGACTGATTAACTCAGCTGTTATGTTCCTTCCCATAGCGAAATGTATCATCACAACTCCATTCGTATTTGCTGCGCTTGCCCCTCCACAATTCCTAACCTCGACATTGTCGCTATTCCACGTTGCGCACGCAGAATTCCTATTTTTCACGAGTTTTTTAATTATCCCTTCTAAACAATTCTCCTAAACCACTTGGATTATTGACGTCGATACGTCTGTTTTCATTATGGGGGGCATTTCGGGAAAAAGTCCTTATAGTTCCTTATCGTCAGTGGCGCGATCTATCGGAATTCTAAAATTTTCTAGAAAATTCTAGATTTTTCAGGCCAGTTCCAGATTTTTCTAGAAAATTCGAGAAAATTCTCGAGTTTTTAAATAGATTGCAATTTTGAGGGAACCTTAGCGCTGGTTGGTAATATACCGACAATTGCTTATTATTGCACGAAACAGATAAAATTTGTGGATCACAAATTTTAGATGTGAAGACCATAGACGCATCCACATAAAATTACGGCTTTATCAAAAATATAGCCACCCGCAGATTTTTTGATGTTCCTCCATGACAGCTCCACCCAAGTGCCAAATTTCAGCAAAATGGCGACTTTTTTTTCTCTTTTTAATATATTTTTTTCGAATTCCCCTAAGAGCCCGTGTTAAAATGCATTTTGTAGAAAAATTTCTGCGTTTCACCCATTCTCCTAGGCTATCTGGAATTTTGCATGGGGGTTTTGAAAAAATTAAAGAATGTATAAAAAAAATTACCAATTTCGTGACTTTTTTTCGACCCCCCCTGACTACGCCATGAATACCTTAAGTTCCCGAGACGATACCACCCGAAAGTGAGTCCTTATGGATTTGCGGGAAAAATTGTAAATGACTCAATTTATTGCATTCTCATAAGTTATTGAGTTTTTCTGATTGAAGAACTCTGACTGTTATTATTGGCCAAATTATTTTTTTCTATTGAATAGATTACTTGTTGTAGCCTTGCATAATTTCTCATTGTAAAAGTAAATTATTAATGCTTCGTAATGCGAAAAATATTGAAATTTTGAAGTGTCACATATGAAGAAATGAAAATCTATCGATTTTTTTTTCAAAAGATGTTGACTTCTCCTGTCGTACATCTCCACTACTACGTTTTGTATCAATTTTTTTCATGATTTTTCAGGAACTCACAGGCAGAATAACGGTAAACGAGAATGGCACATTGATAATAAGTCCTGCAGCAATCGGTGATTTAGGAGAATATTCGTGTGTGGTGACTGATGTTCTTGGGGATCAGCAGTCAGCATCGGCTTTCTTGAATGTTCAATGTAATGTTTTCCCTTATTCCTTCACGCTTTGAGATTATCAAAGTTCAAATTGAAGAATCGACTTCAGAGTTGAAAGCTAAATCATGACAAAAACATCACTAAATGTCTGACATTTAAATATAGATATTAAGAAAGATTTTGGATAATAAAAATGCTCAAATTATTTGAGTATTAAATATGACATTCAGAACTTGAAACAACAGTTGTCTGAATTTTAATGACGTTTATTGTTATATAGACTTGAAAATTTCAATTTTCTTTCCCATCAAATATTTGTGGTAGGGGAGGGTGTGCCTGTACCGCTCAGCGGGTAATACCGCTCACCCGATTTTCTCCGCAACCATCAGCTTAAAAATTTCGTTCTGTTCCTGATCATGACGAATTTGATGATAGGATGTGATTGTCGGAAAAATTTCACTTTATTTACCACTTTAAATATGAAAAAACACGTAACGAAGTTTTGAGGTCTTTACAGTGCAAAATTTGTGGACTTTTAATTAAGGTTTTTGATAGTTTCAAACGTTGAATTCTCATATTAAACTGTGGTTATTCGATTCGTGGTACTTTCACGCGTAATTTGAGACCAATTCGAACTCAAAACTCCACTCATGTCAATAATTATCAACAATTTTGTTGACGCCGAGCGGAAGCCGGTAATACCGCTCATAGGATCGGCCACGTAATTGCTCGAAGCACTCGAGTGACAAGTTAGGTTGCGGCGCGAGCGATACACGCAAAACCCTATGAGCGGCATTGGAATCGTGCCGAGCGGTATTACCCGATGGCGGGTAGTACCGCTCAATAGGCTCCCTCTTTTATTTTCAATCAATTTTGTGGATTCTAAGGAGAATTAGGCGTCTACACTTCGAGAATAACGAGTTCAATAGTTAAAGAAGTCTCACAAATACGTTTTTTATACTCAAGTTGAAATATAAAATATAAAACTGGCATTTCCCCTTAGGTGGGCGGTGTGACCTCCCTTAAAATTTCGGGACAAAAGTCAAAAGTATCTCAGTACAGTTGAGAAAAATGCTTCGTCATATTGAGTTTTATCTGAACCTCCTCGGTTGACGTAACTCAAAAATCCCAACAATAAATTTAAAAAAAAAACAATAAATCATTTCAACCGATTTCAGACAAGGCGAAGGTCATCTATGCCCCCCGAGAAGTCTTCCTCCCCTACGGCAAGTCAGCCCTCCTCGACTGTCACTTCCGGGCAAATCCTCCACTGACGAATTTACGATGGGAGAAAGATGGCTTTCTCTTCGATCCCTACAACGTGCCCGGTGTATTCTACCGACGAAACGGTTCATTATACTTCAGCAAAGTCGACGAAACTCACTCCGGAAGCTACAGTTGCACACCGTACAATGAACTTGGTACCGAGGGCCCCAGTCCTTCAATTTCAGTGGTAAATTCATGAATATATAAATAGTCGTATTGTCCGATAAATAGAGCGACTGTTGAGACGATTTGCCAGTTGGTGCCCATTATTCGCCAATCTGATTGCAAATGCTGAATGCCGACTTACGCTGTACATTAATTTTATTTGAATTGTTTGATTCAAGTGCACCGGGTAAAATTATTTATTTCAATTGCGTAAATGGTATTATGTGGGTTAACTATAGTTTTGGGAGAATGAAGAGGGGAATTGCAATTAAAAACGTATGAAAAAAAATTGCATCGGGAATTCTAATGGATTTCTACAGAGAGAAATATTCAGTAAAAATTACGGAACAATTTAGGTAATCCGCAATGGGGAAGCGTTTTCCGGTCATTTTTATAGCAATGAAAGAGAAGAAATCTGATACGTTCAGTAAATTCAGAAACTAAATATGATCTAAAAGGTCAGAATATGATTTTTTTTGCGAAGTTTACTTGTAAGGCATCAACCCAGCAAAAACGAACGTCTGAATTTCCCACGCCTTTTGTAGACATTTTTCAGACACTAAAAAACGTCTGAATAAAAGAACAATTTGTCTGAATTTGGAACATGAATTCAGATGTTTGGGCACCTGTTCGTCTTAAATTCGGAGACATTTTCATTTTATTCAGACATTTTTTAATGTCTGAAAAATGTCTACAAATGGTGTGTGAAATTCAGGCATTCGCTTTTGTGAATCGAATTTCATTAATTTTTCCATGAATATAGACTTGAGAATGATCTATAATGATATCATTTATTGATTCTCCTCGGGGACTCGAAACATAATTCAATCTAATAGTTATTCTCCTCAAAAAATGTTTAGATCGTCCAGAGACCCCCAGTATTCACCGTAACACCCCAACGTCTCTACATGCGAAAACTCGGCGAAAGCCTGGAAATTCCCTGCGACGCCCGCGACGGCGATCAGTCCCAACGGCCAACAATCGTCTGGTTTAAAGTATGTTTCCCGTTTAATATAACTTTTTACGGTTGAGCGATGATCTCCAATAATATCTTTAGTTGAGAATTTTAATAGTCACTCACTGATCCTATTCTCTGCTGTACATCCGTGAAATAAACATTCCTCACAATTCCAAGGTGAATTATTCAAAGCAAAACTTATTGACTAATAAAAAAAAATAGAATAATGGAGAATGAATTAATAATTTGAGTTAATTAACGTTGAAACATGCAAAAATATTAGAAGACAAATATTTGGAACAAAACTAACACAGCCTTCGGTCAGAAGGACGGTTCACCTCTCCCGCAGGAACGTGCTATTCTCAGGGGTGGAAATTTGACCATCGAAAGAATTCAGGAGCAAGACAGGGGTCTTTATCAGTGTGCAGCGAGCAATGAGGCTGCCACTATTGTTGCTGACGCTGAACTTATGGTGCTCAATGTTCCACCCAGAGCCCCATACAATCTCAATGCTAATAGTAGTAGAAATTCGGTTACATTAACGTGGGTGCCTGGATACGTGAGGCCTAAAATGGAATATGCTGTTTGGTAAGATTATTTTCGAATGCATGAAGTCTCAAGGGTATTAAGGTACTTCCTCAGTGAGTTATATTTGGTTAAAATTTCGCAATGAACTGAAGACCTAAAATGTGGATCATATGTTGTTGAGGACATGCACTGAGAGAAAAATCTGAAGTTCGATTTACAATAAGAAAATAGTTGAGGTAGTTTTGGTGTCGACACGATTTTTTTTTGTATGCGGCACATAACATTGTAGTAATTTCACAAGCGTAATTTTTGAAAATCAAAATGCAGTTAAACTAACCAAAGTTCAAAAGTAACCACAATAAATCTATCGTGAATAGAACTATAAAATAGTAGCAATGACTACATTCCATTGTAGTAATTACTTCTCCGGCCATAGTTACCGCAACCCATGAGAAATTGTTGAGGACTTTTTGACTATAGTGCGATGGTGGTGGAATATAGTCAGAACAATCATATTTTTCTTTCAGTGTGTAAAAATGACTCCCAAAATTTCAAGTATTTTTTCCACGCGAATTTTTGAGATATCCAGCGTCAAACATTCAATTTTTGTCTTTTTTCAGTTTTTGTCAATGCATATCCGAAAAATTCGCATAGAAAAAATACTTGACATTTTGGAAATCGTTTTCACATATGCTCAGCAACATATGATCCAAATTTTAGATCTTCAGTTCATTGCGAAATTTTCACCAAGTATAACTCACTGAGGAAGTATCTTAAGGATATCCAAGTAGTTCGGGATGTTTTTTCTGAGGGGATTCCCCTTCAGAGTTTACACTGATAGGGAAAATTATTTTTGTTGAGATGTTTGTTTCTTAAAACAAGTATTAAAAACTTGAATCAATTTCAGATAAATGAGATCTAGCCGTGAATGTCAATTATTTCTTTCTTGAGATACATTTATTTGAATCAAATGAATCAACAGTCCTTGGCGTCAAGTCACATGTATTCACCACAAAAATGGAAAAGCTCTATTTTTTTAACCTAATATAATGCTCAGTCGAGAAATTTTCTACTTTCATGAATTGATAAAAAATTCTTACCTAGGAGATGATTGCATTGAGGAATGAAATGCATGTTGTTTTCTCGAATGAAGCCGATGTTTAAATTGAGCTTTCCGTACATCACATTGAGAAACATAAGGAAACATTAAAAAGAAATACCAATATAATTTTTTTTATTGGAATATAATTCAGTAGCAAAGTGGTAAAAGGAGATAAGTCAATTTTGACTATTGACGAGTTTTCAATCAATATCTCGGAATCTAAGGAAGATAGCAAAATTTTTGTTATAACCTTTTTTGTGGGGCCGATTGAGTGCTACAATAAATGTAATTACGAAAATTTCTCTATCTCCCTTAGATTCGGAACAATTTGAGTTGAGTTTTAGTTGTTGTCTATCATTCTTTTCATTTCACTGATTGCAATCTTACTGTTGACTAATAGTCTTTCGTTGTGACGAAATTAGGTACAGACCCACGGATACCTCCGAGTGGAAGACAATGAAGATACCGTCCAAGAAGATAACCGAGGCAACAATCCCTAATCTCTCGCCAGGTCGAGAGTACGAGTTTATGGTTCTGAGTCAGGATAAGCACGGGGATGGAATGTTCAGCAAAAGTATTCGTGTACTCACGCAGAATACTAAAACAGGTTGAACTTTAGTCATTGATAACAGCGAGGGCTGTATAGTCCAGGGAAAAATTAACTGTTTCAATTGGGGCCATTCGCGAAGTTACGGCTAACGGCCAGTGCTATCTGTCAGAGCTCTAGAAAATTCTAGATTTTTCTGAAAAATTCACGGATGAAGGAAGTTGAAAGAAAAATCTAGCAAATTCGTTGGAAAATCAGAACGGAGAAAATTCTACAGAAAAATTAAGGAAGTAAAATCATGGGAAATGTGGAGAAAATAATAAACTGCACTAGATTATTGTCATTTGTAAACAAAAGTAGAGACGGACAGCCGCAAGGAGGCGACTGACGGACTTACGGCTGTCAGTCTCTACTTTTGTTTACAAATGTACTTGATTTCTGACGTTCATTAATGTATGTTTCGTAGTATTTTATTAATTGATGTGTTTGTTTTGAACTTGGTTGTTTTCCAGAGGCCTGAGGAAGCTTAAATTGAAAGCGAAACTTCGCGAATTGACAAAAATCTAGTGCAGTTTATTGTTTTTTCCAAATTTCCCATGATCCTCCTTCCTTAATATTAACTAAGGAGATGAATAATAATTCCTGCAGAAAAATCGAATTCTTTTGATTTTTTCCAAAGAATATTTCCTACTGAACATTTCGATAGAATCGGCCAAAAACTAATAGCAAGTTGAATAGAAGTCCAATAGAATTGCTTAGCAAATTCGCTAGGTTTTTCTATTAATTTTGCTCATCCATGTTGAAGTAAATTCTCCGGTTTTATAAAAAATCCGAAATGTATTTTTAATTGAATTCAATGATTCATTGAATTGGATTCATTGGATTCAGTTAAGCAATTATTTTTTTAATCATCGAAAATCAATCGGTCACATACATACATCCGAACATGATCTGAAAATCGCACATTCGAACTTTTGAGACCAAAATTAGTTATCCTGACACTAAAAATAGGAAATTTCGAATCTTACGAATTCAGTACTTACATTCGAAAGCAACATTAAAAAATCGGGATAAAATTAAAATAATCATCATGTTTATTTGACCGATTGAATTATTTCCAGGATCACTAGATCGCAATTCAGCCTCGGAATTTCGGAGTACACAAGGTATATTCCCTTTATTATTGATCCTGAATCTGTCCAAGTCATCTTTTCTTTGATAATTGTCGCCCAGACGAGGAGACGAATGTGGAACCCCCACGAAACGTTCGAGTCCAAGTGACCGGTGAGGGTTATTTGGTAACGTGGGAGCCACCGGTTGACGGCAAGGACATGATCAAGAGTTACACGGTCAGATGGTTTCGCGATCCTGCAGAGACACTCTATGGGAGAGCCGAGACCGTCGATACATTTTACTTAGGTTAATTCATTATTCTATCTCAATCTGTGGCTTTGAGAGCATTGAACGGAAGTAATAGTATTTTCACGAGCTGAAAATTCCCGTCTCACATGTGTAGAATAATATTTTTTTGACACTGCTGCGAGTAGTTGAAAATTTCTTGAAATTTCAGTCACAGGCATGGGCATGAGCCCAGGTAGGAATTATATAGGCTGACGATGGAAACAAGCCTGTGCGAGCCTAGGTTTGGCGAGGGTCAGTGACTCAGGCCTGGGACGGGCTTGATTTCATCGTTCACTCGAGCCTGAAATGAGGGCGATTCAAGGGGTCATTGCCGAGGTTCAATTCAGGCTTAGCCCAGCCTTTGAGTATTGAGGCTCAGTACGTCAAGGCTTATTCGAGCCTCTGCAAGGCCTCAAAAATGAAAGTTAATTTCGATTAAATTCCTTAATTTTTATAACGATTAACGTTTCTGATGCTAATGAAACACTCGGAGGCCAAAGTGTCATATTGGATTTTTCAGGGGAAAGTGGACTGTCGACCAAATCGAATTTTTCCGCCGAGTGAACTTTGATTCTGTATTTTCTGGCCCGCCTAATGCCACTGCGCCCCTCACTTGCCCCAGAAATGCAGAAATAAAAAATTGTTTTTTTCACCCGCAGCCAAAGTGCCATATTTAGGCTTTTTTCGGGGGGAAAGTCGACTTTTGCCAAAATCGAATTTGTCCGCCGAGTGAACGTTGATTCTGTATTTTCTGCCCGCCTAATGACACTGCGCCCTTCACTTGCCCCCGATTTCATTTTACGGATGTATATAATTAAGTCGACTTATCTCCACATTGAGTTTTTAAGAAATATTTCCGAATCTAAGGGAGATAGCGAAATTTTCATAACCACATTTGTTATAGCACTCAATCGGCTCTACAAAAAAGGTTATGACAACAATTGTGCTATCTCTCGTAGATTCCGAGATATTCATTGCAAACTGGTCAATAGTCAAAATTGACTTGTACCGTTTTACCACTTCGCTACTGAAATGTACAATACGAAAACAATCATCATAATTTACTGCAACTTTGAGCGTAATTTACGACTACGAAATCATAAATTACGTTTATGTAATCATAATTTGCAGTAAAATACGCTCCAGGAAGCGTAAAAGACGACTTCTTAAACGTAATTTACGTTTAGGTTTTTCTGTGTGTATCAAGTTGATTAATTTCCCTCGAGTGAATCTGTTCATTCCATCAAATATTCTTACGTGGAGCATATAATCTTTCGGCAGAGCAAATTTTTTTCTCACATTGTGCGCGAGATAAAACTGAAGAAAGTAATTATCTGTGCACAAAACGGTTTAACATCTCCTTTAACAGAATGATTCATTTTCCTCAACCTTTGTAACCAAATCCTCCATAATTTCCCTCTAAAAACTCGCGATAATTGCCGCTAATAACGACTCAACACTTTATGTTTACCTTTGAAATTATCTCTCAATAATAAATTCACATAGTTAAATCTTCACTTTGCAGTTAAAACGTTAGAAGAGGACACGAGCTACATATTTGAAGTATCAGCAATTTCCAGAACCGAGGATGTTGCAACTAGTGAGCAATTTACATTAGAAGTGCCGGCATATCGAAGGAACAGGGCAATCTCGATGGGCATTGTCGCGGGAATTGGATTCTTGGCTGCTGCACTGGCGACGATCTGGTGGGCGCGAAAAAGATTCTGCCAGCCTTCGTTAAATAAATGAGATGAAGAGACGAGAATAAGAGTTGAATAAATTGAGCTTGGAATCACTAGGCAGTTAATCCAATACAATACCACATGACGTATACGTTACTTTTAATTGATTGATTGAAGGAATAATTCTCGGTTGATTATTATTTATTTGATCATTGTAGATTTTTTGTAAATTTTGGGCCATTCTGATTTCAACGCAATGCCAATTTTGTCATTTCAGGATGAAAGTTATCGCGATTTTTTTTACATTATCTATTGTGGGTTGCGGTGAAAACTCGTTTGAACCTTTTGTCTTTTATTTTCTTAAAATCAATGATTATCAACTGAATTCGCAATTATACGCACAAAAAAAATTCTATTGGATTTGCACTGAAAATTATATTACACGGAGAGACACGTACGAAGAAATTTAATAGAAAAACCTATCGAATTCGTTAGAAAATTCTATTGAATTTCTATTGAACTGTTCTATTAGTTTTTGGCTGATTCTATTGAAATGTTCAATAGAAAATATTCAGTAAAAAAAGTCAATAGAATTCAATTTTTCTATTTAACTCATTCTATTGATATATTTTCTACAGAATTTCCTCGGCTCAAATTTTTTCGTTTGATTTTCTTGATGAGAAGAAAAGAAAAATAGAATGAAAAAAACTTAGAAAATTTGAGTCGAGCAAATTCTATGGAAAATCTATGAAAAGCGTAAGTTATATAGAAAAATCGAATTCTGTTGACTTTTTCTATTGAATGTTTTCTATTGAACATGTCAATAGAATCAGCCAAAAACTAATAGGAAGTTTGATAGAAATTCAATAGAATTTTCTAACGAATTCGATAAGTTTTTCTGTTAAATTTTGTCGTACGTGGAAATATTCAGTAAAAATTACGGAACAATTCACATAATCCGCAATGGGGATTCGTTTTCCGTCAATTTTTATAGGAATGGAAGAGAAGAAATCTGAAACGTTCAGTGAATTTGCAGATTCATCACCGAACAAAGTAAAGAAATTGCCACGTAATTTTTTCTGAAGAAGTAAAATGTTACAGAAACTTCTCGACTTATTACACTGAGAGAAATTTCATTGGCAATTTCAACTACAAGGGAATTGTCGAAAAAATTATAGTTACGGGAACAATAAACATTGTAGATTCAACTATTGCCTTAAAGTGAAAATTACATCATAATGTCGATGACACTATTTGACATAGTAAATCGAACGATGAATCCTAGTTTAATCTACAAAGTTTATTGTTACTGTAATAGTATATTATGTTACAAGTGCGTAAAGAAACACTTTTTCGCACCGACGCGTAACACATCCTATTTTTTGTAATACTTGCCGAGTTCACTGTTCGGAATCGTAGTGGGGGTAGAGTGGTTGCTTTCGTGCACAGTGTGCGTAAAACAACCATTTTACACACACTAAACGGTTTCGAAAAGTGAACTTTTGAGGCAGGTATTACAAAAAATACCATTCGATACTCATGGAAAAAGTGTTTTTTGGCTCGTCGAATTATATCATTCGCCGTCGGCACGTGCTATAAACCTGCCATAAGTCAAAAAACACTTTTCGTCACAAGGCCGAAAAGTTGTTTTTGTCATTCCGGCCGTAAGGCAAAAAATGGGTAAAATGGGTTGACTACAAAGTTGTTTTTCAGTTTTTAAAAGTCGCTCGATAGTTATTTTCATAATTTTCCAAAATTATTGAACAATGATATTGATAGAACTAGACTTGACTTGAAAAATTTACTTATTTGCTTATTATAAACAAATTATCCTCGTTTTTGGGGCAACTATAAAATTTCTCGACAAAAGTTATCCTTTCTCAGTGTAAGAAATTTTCCTCTTGTCAATTTTTGAGCCATGAGTGTCTTGAGACAAGTACAAATGTACTAATCAAAAAAACTTTCGATTTCTCAGTGTAAGAGAATGTTCAATAGAGGTTTCTAGCAAATTCGTTGGATCTTTCTATCCATTTTTTTGTGTGTGAGATGTTCAAAATCAACCAGTTACGCGATTTTTCGCCACAATCCACACGACTTTGTGAAGATGCAACATTTTACCTTCCCTCCAGACGGACTGTAAATACATAATAGTTTTTTTCCAGAGAATGATGAAATAAAGAATCTTCTGTACAAGTGGATTTGTTATTATATGAATTATAACAGAATGATGAAATACTATCTTTTACTACAAGTGAGTGAGCATGAATTTCAAGGGCTTCACTAGGGGTAATCCCGGGGTGGGGGCAGTACTACGAGTACTAGGGCATACGCCTCAATTACAGGAGCTTGCAAACAAAATCTGATTTCCGTGTTGTAATGGTTGGGTATCTTTTTTCGTCGTGCGTGGATCTGTTCTGGTAAATTTAATTTGGAAGGTTGATGGAATGGGGTCATAAGCTTCAACTTGACGAGTTGCGAAGAATTCATGGGAAGTCCTGGAAACGACACCTGGGGGAGAGGCGACAAAGCGAAACGTTTTCTATTTTGATGCGATTCATCGATTAATCGACAATCATTACATTTATAATATTTTTTAATGTTATTTGAATTTGCATTTCTCTGTTCCTATGATTTTATTATCTTAGTTGAAATTTGAAAATATTAAAATAATTCGCTATGGGAAGGAACATAATAACTGAGTGAATCAGTGTTGCCAAGTTGTACCTCGAACGGCCAGACGTTGCGACTTTTTCCATCCATCTTAATTACTTTCCAATTATCCAAAAGACAAGGTAGAAAAAAAAAGAAGACTTGAAATATGTGGGAAAAAATTTAAGTTACTGAAAAAATATTTCGAACACAAAAATGGCCGAAATAGATTGAAAATTTGTAATTGAAATATCGTTTTTTTTGTTCAGCGATTGGTTTTCTGCGAGAGAAAAATAGATTCCCCTCCATCTCACCTCCACCGTGCCCAACTCGCCATAAATTAAATCCCGTAAAGCAGCTCTACCCTTCGGCCAGGCTACGCTGTACTTTTGGGTATTTTCAGTTTTTAAATTTTTCAACTAAATTGCATGGAAAAAATTTGAAAAAATTCATACCCAGTCAATATTATCTAAATTAAATTTCACAAAATATTGATATTTTTTGAAACATTTCGCTCTTATAAATAAATAATAAAAATTGTTTGCAAAATGGTGGATTATTTTTTATGAGGTGTCAAAAAAATTCTTGATTTTTTGACATCTAATGAACAAAAATTCAGATTTTAATCTTTGATTACAATGGAAATGTTGATTTTCACGTAAGACACGTAAAACCAAAACGATGATTAAATTGAGAAAAAAATTAGAATTCCGAATCTAATCGAGTTTTCTGCAATTTTTTTGCAGTTTTCAATAATCTTTGACTGTACCGTAAGCTTTATTTACAAAGCTTCCATTCCCAAGTAATTAATTTTACGGATTGAAAAGACCTATATGAAACGAAAAATTCTCTTCACGAGTGAATTTTGGCTGCGCAATGTTCATCCTCTCGTTTCCCGAAAATGAGGAATGTGTTAATAATGGTTGGTAAAACCTGATTTGAATATTCGGAAGTAACAGAAGAGCCTTTAAAAAAATCTCTATGAAAATCCACTGAACTCGACTCCCGGTCGCAGTTAAAGACTCATTGTCCCGCATGAAATTGTTAAGTCAATTACCCCAGCAGTAAGGAGACAGAGGCCACGATTGGTCACGATACGCGCCAGACGCCTGACTCTTCGTAACAAGAAAAAAAAGCCCTCATATTCCATACAGAGCATCCAACCCGTCGTACATATATCCAGCCATTCCATTGATGCCTCCTATATTTACTATCCGTAACGAAAAGCGAGAGTGGGGACGACATTTCTATGGCTCACTGCTGTACCCGCCGAGGCGCTCACTCCACCAGTTTCACGCTCTCATATGCGACCTATGCGACGAAGCCGACGAAGCCCAGTGAGCTCCCCGCAAGCAACAAAGTGGTCAGTCTCGCCCAATCCTCGTGGCCGGATACTGTATTGGATCGGTCCGGAGTTATGCCGCTCGTGGGTAAACATCCTAAACCGATCGACACGTGAACCACTGAAAGTGTTGGACAAACTGAGAGAAAAAATCATCGTTATCTTATTCACTCGTCCCCTCCCACTCGAGTTTTTAAATTCAATTGCGGAGTTGCGTAATCGAGACACATGTTGAGTAAGTAGAGTTGTTTATTCCTGACGAATAGAGTAAAATCATCGAGATTAAGTCAATGAGAGAGTTTATCGAACATGAAATTATAAAAATACAAAAATGTTAGGTGTTGATGTATTATTTAACTATTTCCGCAGTTAAAAAACTTGGGGAAATGCATCACGAAACATTTTCTTCTATAAAATTTCAAATGTTATGGAAATGATTGACGTCTTCTCGTAAACTGTTTTATTTATTTCTGAAGAGTCCATTTGTATATGAAAATATGAATTAGTTTTTTGGGATTAATTCAAAATCGTTAAGTATCGTTGTTTATTTCTGCAGAATAGACTAAAATCATCGAGATTAAGTCAATGAGAGAGTTTATCGAACATGAAGCTACAAAAATACACCACTGTTAAGCTTTGATGTATTTTTATTGAACTATCTTCGGAGATAAGAAAACAGGGCTAATGTATCGAGACATTTCCTTCTATAAAATTTCAAATGTTATGGAAATGATTGACGACTTCTCGTAAACTGTTTTATTTATTTCTGAAGAGTCCATTTGCATATGAAAGTATGAATTAGTTTTTTGGGATGAATTCAAAATCGTTGAGTAAGTATTGTTGTTTATTTCTGAAGAATAGAGTAAAATCATCGAGATTAAGTCAATGAGAGAGTTTATCGAATATGAAATTATAAAAATACAAAAAATGTTAGGTGTTGATGTATTATTTAACTATTTCCGCAGTAAAAAAACTTGGGGAAATGCATCACGGAACATTTTCTTTTATAAAATTTGAAATTTTATGGAAACGCTTGACGCATCCTCGTAAGCCGCTTTATTCTAGGGTAAAAGTCCTATTTAAATAGAAAAATACACAAGTTTCACATGTCGGTGTATTTTTATTTTCCTATTTCCGGAGTTAAGCCTTGAGAAAATTCATCAAGAGATATTTCTTTCTGAAAGAATTCAAATGTTATAGAAATGTTTGGTTAACGCATTTTCGTCAACCGCTTTATTTAGAAAGCGCTTTCGAATATAAAAATATGAATTAGTTTTTTGTGATGAATTCAAAATCGTTGTGTAAGTACCGCTGTTTATTGCTGAAGAATAGATTAAAATCATCGAGGATAATTCAATGAAATACTCAATTGAATATGAAATTATAAAAATACACAAATGTCATGTATTGGTGTATTTTTATTAACTATCTCTGGAGTTGGGAAACTTAGGGAAATTCATTAAGAGACACTTCCTTCTATAAAATTTCAAATTTTATGGAAATGTTTGCTTGAGGCATTCTCGCAAACCGGTTTATTATAGTCTGAAAAGCCCATTTGAATCTAAAAACATGAATTAGTTTTTTGTGATGAATTCAAACACGTGGAGTAACTATCGTTATTTATTCCTGAAGAATAGATTAAACAATATTTTTTGACAGTGATGTTGCGTTCAGCGAGTGGCTGAACTGTGCCTTCTTCGTTTACAAGTAAACGAAAAGACTTTTTCTGTACTGCTTCTCACGATTTCTCGTCTGGGAATTGGTATTACATACTTCCCAAACTTGAAAACTTGAAAATCACTACAGAAAAATATTGTTCCTGGGCTGTTGCGATGGGGTTTTTTGACTCGTGTGGTTGGCCAGTCCTCGCCTACGGCTCGGAGGCTAACGCCACACGAGTAAAAAACCCCATCGCAACAGGCCGGAAAATACTATTTTTCCGTACTAACCTTCACTTTTCCTCGTCCGGGGATTGGTATTGACCTTTCCTCAAACTCGTAAAAGGGAAAATCACTGCGGAAAAATATCGTTCACGACCGGTGCCATAGGGTTTTTTTAATGGCCAACCACGCCAGTAAAAAATCCCATCGCAGAAGCCCGGGACAAGATTTTTTTGTAGTGATATTCAACTTTTCTAGTTTGGGAAGTATATAATACCAATTCCCAGGCGAGAAATCGTGAGAAGCAGTACAGAAAAAGTCTTTTCGTTTACGTGTAAACGAAAAAGGCACAGTTCAGCCACTCACTTACTGGCCAACCACGCGAGTAAAAAAACTCCATGGCACTCGCCCTAAAATATCCTGTTCGTTTACTTTTCTTTTACGAGTAAATGAAAAGCCACTTTTCGGCACGAAGTGAAGGTAGCAGCAGTATCAAAGAAGTTTTTTATATGCATTGGCTTTTCGCTGCAATTCGTTCCTTAGAAGTTTTTTAATCCTGAAAATTGTTAATGAATGTTCTAATTCGATAGTTGCGTGCGTCCAAAGAGATCACTTTTTGTGAACCTCTATTTTACTAGGGGAAATGGGTCAAAGTCAACGTTGTGATCGACTTTGAATCGTACTATCTTTGCTTGTAAACAGAGATATTGGGATTTTTCTCAAGGATTTTTCCAAGGTCAAACATTCTACTTGACCCCACGTTGTCCTATAGAAAACCTCATCTCAGTATAAAAATATGAACGAATCTTTTATTTTTTTTTTTGGCTAAAATAGTCTTCATGTCAAAATTTTCAAATTTTATAAATTGGTAATTAATGTTTCAATTTGAAGGTGTTATAATTATGTAGCAAGAGTCATTAATTCTCGGGGACCCCGTTATTTCATGGTAAAACACGTGGAAAATTGCTTTCGACACACCACAGGCACTACATTTTTGCTAATAAATTAGCAATTTACGTTTGAATGACATTTCTATGACGATGCATTTCAAATTGAATTCAATGATTCATAGAATTCAACACTGCCCCAGCGTTCAAATTTTTGACGTTTCCCTTAATATTGATTTCAAAATAAATTTTTTCAACAACAGATGATGTGTCAATCTCATGATCGAACTCGGTGAAGATGGCACTCGGAAGAATATTTTAAATCACAATTGGATTCATTTAAACAATTATTTTTTCACACAGAGAAAAATTTTCTAAAAAAATAAATTAGACAGTAGACTAGGCACCAGGAAAATTGTTGTGTAGCACCGGAAAAATTATTGGGGACACCATAATTTTTCTGAAATAACATTCGAATTCCGAAACCCAAAATTAATCATCCTAATTGACGAATAAAATGCAAAAACAAAAACCCATTAAAATATGAATTAAATTTTTACATTCCCCAGATTTTCGTTACAGAAAATTAATTGTTTGAGAGCTTCATAGATTTAAATTTCATAGATGAAAAATTAATGTTTGAATTCGAGAGTCATATGTTGTGAAAGATTTTCGGAGAAAGTAGTTCTTTGTTACGGGAAAATGTGACGCAGAAAGTCCTATGGGGAGCAGGCACAAAGAAGCTGGAAGACCTTCCCATGTGCGTGTTATTTCGATTTATTTGTATGCGTTTAAGCCTGTTGCCTGCATTGGACCAACGGCGCGGGTCGTTGGGGCGAGGGGGAACCCTCCATGGGGTATTCGAGTTGAAGAATGCTGTGGCTTGGGTCTCTCATTCCTGCTGGTACCGATATCTACAATTCACTTGGAGGAATACAGATAAAACTTAACCCTCAGCCTTGGTAAGAACAGCAAGGTCGGTCTAAAGGAACTGGTTCTGTCGCAGAATTCTTCTTAACATGTCAGTGATTAGTCATATTGTGATTGGGTGACACATTGCAATTTTTATCTGCGTTCTTGAGATAACGAACTGCGAGGAATGATCGTTAATTGTCGTGAACCGCTTGTTTCATTGTAAAAAATCTCATTCAAACATAAAAATGTGGAAGTCGCTTTTTATATTTATTACCTTTCCACTAAAACATTCGTTATTTACACGTTTGTAAATTCTATAAATTCTTCCTCAGTACTCGGAGGAAAATTTTCTAGAAAAATTCATGTGTTAAGCACCATAAACGAGTCAGCATGTACACACCTGTAAAAATTATTGCGTAGCACCAGAAAAATTCTCGTGCGCCGTTAGTAACGTCTGGTGCCCCCAAGAATTTTTCCGGTGCTGAACGCTAATTTTTCAAGGGTGCAAATTGTGACGCGTTTATGGTGCTAGTACATAAATATTTATAGAAAATTTTTCTCAGTGTATTGGTGAATATAGCAAGGTCCGTCTAAAGGACTGATTCTGTCGGGGAATTCTTCTTAACATGTCAGTGATTAGTCATGTTGTGACTGGGTGACACATTGCAATTTTTATCTGCGTTTTTGGGATAACGAACTGCGAGGAATGATCGTTAATTGTCGTGAACCGCTTGTTTCATTGTAAAAAATCTCATTCAAACATAAAAATGTGGAAGTCGCTTTTTATATTTATTACCTTTCCACTAAAACATTCGTTATTTACACGTTTGTAAATTCTATAAATTCTTCCTCAGTACTCGGAGGAAAATTTTCTAGAAAAATTCATGTGTTAAGCACCATAAACGAGTCAGCATGTACACACCTGTAAAAATTATTGCGTAGCACCAGAAACATTCTCGTGCGCCGTTAGTAACGTCTGGTGCCCCCAAGAATTTTTCCGGTGCTGAACGCTAATTTTTCAAGTGTGCAAATTGTGACGTGTTTATGGTGCTAGTACATAAATTTTTATAGAAAATTTTTCTGTGTATTGGTGAATATAGCAAGGTCCGTCTAAAGGACTGATTCTGTCGGGGAATTCTTCTTAACATGTCAGTGATTAGTCATGTTGTGACTGGGTGACACATTGCAATTTTTATCTGCGTTCTTGAGATAACGAACTGCGAGGAATGATCGTTAATTGTCGTGAACCGCTTTGTCTCATTGTAAAAAATCTCATTCAAACATAAAAATGTGGAAGTCGCTTTTTATATTTATTACCTTTCCACTAAAACATTCGTTATTTACACGTTTGTAAATTCTATAAATTCTTCCTCAGTACTCGGAGGAAAATTTTCTAGAAAAATTCATGTGTTAAGCACCATAAACGAGTCAGCATGTACACACCTGTAAAAATTATTGCGTAGCACCAGAAACATTCTCGTGCGCCGTTAGTAACGTCTGGTGCCCCCAAGAATTTTTCCGGTGCTGAACGCTAATTTTTCAAGTGTGCAAATTGTGACGTGTTTATGGTGCTAGTACATAAATTTTTATAGAAAATTTTTCTGTGTATTGGTGAATATAGCAAGGTCCGTCTAAAGGACTGATTCTGTCGGGGAATTCTTCTTAACATGTCAGTGATTAGTCATGTTGTGACTGGGTGACACATTGCAATTTTTATCTGCGTTCTTGAGATAACGAACTGCGAGGAATGATCGTTAATTGTCGTGAACCGCTTTGTCTCATTGTAAAAAATCTCATTCAAACATAAAAATGTGGAAGTCGCTTTTTATATTTATTACCTTTCCACTAAAACATTCGTTATTTACACGTTTGTAAATTCTATAAATTCTTCCTCAGTACTCGGAGGAAAATTTTCTAGAAAAATTCATGTGTTAAGCACCATAAACGAGTCAGCATGTACACACCTGTAAAAATTATTGCGTAGCACCAGAAAAATTCTCGTGCGCCGTTAGTAACGTCTGGTGCCCCCAAGAATTTTTCCGGTGCTGAACGCTAATTTTTCAAGTGTGCAAATTGTGACGTGTTTATGGTGCTAGTACATAAATTTTTATAGAAAATTTTTCTGTGTATTGGTGAATATAGCAAGGTCCGTCTAAAGGACTGATTCTGTCGGGGAATTCTTCTTAACATGTCAGTGATTAGTCATGTTGTGACTGGGTGACACATTGCAATTTTTATCTGCGTTTTTGGGATAACGAACTGCGAGGAATGATCGTTAATTGTCGTGAACCGCTTGTTTCATTGTAAAAAATCTCATTCAAACATAAAAATGTGGAAGTCGCTTTTTATATTTATTACCTTTCCACTAAAACATTCATTATTTACACGTTTGTAAATTCTATAAATTCTTCCTCAGTACTCGGAGGAAAATTTTCTGGAAAAATTCATGTGTTAAGCACCATAAACGAGTCACCATTCACACGCCGTTAGTAACGTCTGGTGCCCCCAAGAATTTTTCCGGTGCTGAACGCTAATTTTTCAAGGGTGCAAATTGTGACGCGTTTATGGTGCTAGTACATAAATTTTTATGGAAAATTTTTCTGTGTATTTGTGAATATAGCAAGGTCCGTCTAAAGGAACTGGTTCTGTTGGGGAATTCTTCCTGACATGTCACTGACCTGTCGGTCATGTTGTGATTGTATAACACGTGGAAATATGAAGATCTATTGTCATATGGCAAAGATATGAGTCTTAATATCTGACTGTCAGGCAAAATTTTTCAGAATTTTGTTTCTTTATGATAGGCACTGAAATTTTTATGTGCATTCTCGAGATATCACATTGCGAGGAATGGTCTTTCGTTGGTGTTAATAATTTCCAGGGGTAATTCGAATGAGTCAATGATTCTTCTATCTCGCTTCGTGAGAACATAAGCTGTTGCTAAAAATACAGAATGAAATCAAGTCAGTGGCGAAGTGGTACGATGTGATCGGTCTTTGTGAATGTTTTCTCAGTCTCGGTGAATAATGAATGAAACAATGTGTCACCTACAGCTAGATTTGAAGATTTTCAATTAAGAGATAATGCTGTTAAATCCGTTGAAAATTGATCCTGTGCAGGATTCGCGATAAAAATGAATTCATTGATCATCAATCCCGGGTACACACTAATTTCACACCTATAATACACCTTAAGAGGGTCAGATTATAGAATTATTTCACAGAACGAAATGATACGCAAAATTTTGATGACATTTCAATTGATGATAACACTATGACATGAAAAAATAGAAGAAGACAATAGTGAAATAATTTCAAAACAGAAAACCCGTTCGGACGCAAATCACTAATTTATTAGCAACAATCACTCCACTCATTTATAAAAAATGCCATCGTCCACTAGTTAATTTTATATTCTCTTCGTATTCAAATGGGGATTGAATGGAAGCTTTGGTGTTTTCAACAAAAAACTATACTACAGATTAGGAAATTTCGATAACCTAGGGTCGAATAGGGTCTGCATGGAAACTGTGATGTTCAATAAACACAGAAAAACGTTTCAGCGGAAAAAAATTATCAAAGTACTTGGCTCGAAGCGTCCTAGAGTTGAATACCCGAATACCGAACACTGAAGGCAACTATAGAAAGTTTTATTCAAATTGAATGAACGTACGTAGGTGATGATCAAAGGGAAAAATTACACATTATTCGGTAGAAATCCTGAACGAAATTCCATCTACGAAAAAATTTCTGTCACAAGAGTGTCTCCTATCAGTCCTTTTTCCCTGACCTGGCGAAGTTTGAAACCCGACGTCCTGGTACTTGTGTGAACGTTTGCAGCGTCACGAAATCGGTGGGCGTTTAGTATTTTCATATTTGGATATTTGTGAGACTGCAGTTTTACCCGTGAAAAATGCTGTTTTTCCGCGTAATTGTGGGTTCGGCGATGGGAGGGAAGGGATTTTTTACTGCTGAGTGTGAATATAGAGAATGTTGAGGAGAGAAACGAGTTGAATTTGTATTTCTTTTTGAAGAAGTTAGTCATCATTCACGAGTATGATTATGGGTGAGGCTGCAGTCACGGGTTTCTACTCATTGTCAGTACAGTCTCCCAGATTGAATATTCAATAGGGAACTTGCATGGAGCTTCCTGATGAGCCAATTTCTTGAAAGTCGTTAGAACGGTCGCGAGAGAGCTGATACGTAGTAAAAAGCGAGGTGCAAAGGCCCAGTGGTGGGATTTGTAGCGGTAGTCGGACAGTTTTTTCCCGGACAAAATCTCCTTGAAAAAAATTTCCCCGTACAATTGCTTTTTGCGAAATTTCCTCGAAAAAATTCCTTTCAACGAGTCTTCTGAGGGGTAAATTTTCCGCCAATAACAATCCGTATCCGTAACGACCGAATTTTGTATACAAACACAAAAAAAAACCTGAATTGAGTATAAAATATCATCAATTTCGTGATTCCCCTCCCCCCCCCCGGACTCAACAATAAATACTACCTTAAGGCGGTTCGGCTGAAAAGCCAAAATAATGAAAAAAAAATAGAAAATTCACGGGAGAAATTTCTGAGTATGCTGCATCACTGAGAATTCTTACACATTTTTTTCAGATCTCAGTCTTAAGAAAAAAAATAATGAAATTTGGATGTTTTCGTAACCCCTCCAGCTATAACCTCCGAGGTTACCCCACTCTCAATTAGGGAAATTTCCATAGCACCCAAAAAACTAATGAACTGTTGAGGAAAAACTAGTGGGTGATAAATCAAATGTTTCTTGAGAACACGTGTAAGTCTCAGTTTTTTTTCAGATTTCATAAGAAAGTTATTTGAACAAATGATTCGGAAAGTTATGAGTTTCGGGGCAATTACGTCCTCACGCGCAGGCGCGTGATTCGAATGTCGATGAGCATCATGGGAAAGGTATGGGTTGGACCATGGAACGGAGAGAGAGAAAACACTCGACAGGTTTACCAACGCGAGATGCATTTTAATATTATTTCAATGATTAGAAAAACATCCAATAAAAATTATTTGACACCCGTAGGTGATGAGAAAAAAATCAATCAATTTGATGAATAAAATCAATATTCAAAAAATGTTCTAACGCGCACTTAAATTTTCCACACCTTCAAGAATGTTTTAATTGGGAGAAAAAAATTGTTTAAAGTGAAAATAATAAAACAAAGAATAATTAAATTGAGAAATAGTTGAATGTAGCCGAAACCCCCAATTTCTGGACAACTGGGTCATTTTTATTTATTTATTAAATGTTGATCAATAGAAAAAAATAATTGATCACATGATTATACACAAGTGATATTATGGAGAGGTGGAATCGTCCAGAAACTAACCCCCGTCCAGAAACTGACCTGTTCACCCTAACACAATAAATCCGAAACCTAAATTTGATCGATCACAATGCTCCGTCCGGAAAAAAAAAAGCCTGAAGGGCAGCTCACTCTACGATTGACATGTAGGTTGTACCACGTGACTGCGAATGATGCAATTCCATTGGCTGAAATTTAAATGGGAAAAATTCTCCATAAAAATTCTATACTCCTAGGGAGAAAACTTCACAGAATTTTTTCTCGGACGAAATCGAAATCTCTAAATATTTTTCATTCGTGAACTTAAAGATAGTCTTTCTCATCTCAACTCTGCATACTTAAAGACATAATACATCACATTGACCGTTGGCTCGGTGATACCGCCCGTAAACCCTGTCATAAATAGAATAATCGGTGGAGGTTTGTTGTAGAGATTAGGCTAGCGTCTGCAGCTCCGGAGTTCATGACAGTGAATATGACAACAAAGACTTCAATAGGCCGTGAAAAAGTCGTAAGAAGTTTCTTCAATGACTGGGTAGCATTGAAGTCCAAGGATTCTCTATAAATAATTACTCAACGTTCTAACGTTTAACCACACAATTCTCATATCTTAAATCATCATGACTCGGCACTGTTACAGAGTTGAGCAATAAAAAAAGGAAAAATGTTTTGATATGACTTTTTGAGAGAAAAGTATTCTTCCCTCGTCAATGTATTCTTTCTGTGGTATAAACCTGTCGAGTTCTCGTAGATCAAATGATTGCCGTACAGTAGATTAGATTTTTTTCTGCCCACAGTCTGAATTCTTTAATTAAATTTCCTTCTATGAAGTTGGTTAATTTCCCTCAAGTAAATCTGTTCTACTCCATTAAATTTTTCCACGTAGAACATATTGTTGTTCGGTATCAGAGCTAGTATTTTCTCTCAGTGTACGCGGAGAGAAGTAAAAATTACGGAATTCACTGTTCGCTAACCGATTACGAAATCGACTCAGAAAAATTAAGTGACGGTATCGTAATTTTTCACAGGAGATTCAGGTAAAAATTACGAAAGGCTTTGGAAAATATCAATTTTTCTTTTCCTTCTTTTTTTGTGGAAATAATTCGTTTGAGGACTGTGCTTTTTTTCATAATAATTTTATCAACTATTTGTCGTTTATTGTGGAAATAAACGCGATAAATACTGTGGAAAACAATGAGAATCAACAGCAATGTGATTAGGAACAACTGTAATTTCCAAAGTAAATTCCGATAAATGGAAATTTCGAAAATTGGGGAAAGCATATTTTCGACCTTCCCAACTCACAGCAGGATTTTTTTCATCTAAAAAGCACGTAAAAATGACAGAATAATCTAATTAACAAATCCATAATTGGACACATTTTCAAATGATTATAATGATTTTTTTATTTTAAACATTATGTGCAATCGTCAAACTCAAATTTAAAATCGTCTGAATCCACTCTCCGGTGTTATCGCAAAGAGACATAACAGGTGCACTAAAATTTCGAAGATTTTTATAAATGAAAAAATAAGGGAGTCTATTTTGCCCCACCCTCCCCTGTTTTATCTTCCTAAATTAATAAGCTGTTGTTTGAAATTCAAGAATAAATTTCAAGAAATAGTCCAACAATCACGTCAAGAAATTTCAATAATTTTTCATAAAATTCTAATGAAACAATGCACAGCTCATCTGTGCGTTTTTCTCAATATAAATTTCCAATGGAGAATATCCTATAGAAAAAACCAACAGAATCCGATTCTTCTATACAACTTATTCTATTGAGATATTTTCTATGTATAGTAACCACTCAGCTCAAAATTTCCAAGCTTTTTTGTTTGACATTTTTAATCAAGAGAGAGAAAACTAGAGTGCAAAAAACTTCGAAAATTCATGTTGAGGAATTCCTATGAAAAATGTCTCAATTGAAAAAATTGCATAGAAAGATGAAATTTTTCTGACGTTTTCTATAAACCAAGCGTGCAGTAAAGCTGCGGAATCCTTCAATAGAATCGGCCAAAAATTAGCAGAATTTTCAATAGAAATATAGTACAATCTTGTATCTAATTCGCTAGCGTTGCTATTAAATTTTTTCGTGCCTGATTCCTAACAACATTAATAAACAGAAAACGAGAAAAACTCGTCTATTTATAGCAGCAATGTTTCTCTATAAATACATCTTCGCTCATAATATTTCTAAATTAATTATAAATCTCCGATAATCAGAGGGAGAAGACAATGCCACAACATTGTTAATATTTCTTTTTTATATTGTTACGGAAACCATTCATTTCAAGAAAGGAGATAAACATTAGAAATCCAGCACCAAATTTCAAGAAAAACCGCCAAAATTCGCAACAACATTGATCAAAAAATAAACTTCATACATAACTCGATCATTCGAATCTAATCTGATCCCCCAGATTACGATAAAATATTCTCCGATCAAAATCCGAATCCATTGCTCCATAAATATGTATTGAAAGATGCTCGTAGCACGTGCATCGTCTACTGTTTCATTAGATTAGATATCAGTTATCTTGGTATTCCAGCACATTGATGACAAGACGGAGTAGCGAGGAGGGAACGGCGACGTTGAGGGTCGCCAAAGTGTGAATAGCAGAGAATCCCGGCAGCTTGAGTGAATTGGTTCATCCATCAATCGTATAAATAAATATTTTTCAATATGAGACCCTGGACAAATAGGACAGTCACTCTGGCTGTTATCGGAATATCGCTTTTTTTCATTGGGATTGCTCTGATGTTCCTCTGGCCAGTGCTCTTCCATCATATCCTTAGTCAGGTATGGACTGCATCAGTTGTATTTATTCAGATAGCATTATTGTTACCAGCACGCCTATACTGTTCATCATTTTTCTGAAGACTACTCTTTACACGAGTCCCATCTCATTTCGTCATTAACAAGCTGTACATTGCTTTGTATCTGTTGTATATATTACGATTCCATCATTGTTGCGAGTATCCTGAGTGAGAGAATGTTCAAGATAATGGAATTAGCTAGCCGTATAAAGAACTACAAGAGATAAATTCGAAGGAACTTGCACACTGTTTTGATATAAAGATTTCTTGATATTTCCGATGATGGAAAAGTGTTTTATAAAAAATTGTTAAGCTCATCTTTTTAAATTAATTCATGAAATTAAGTTTGAACAAATATTCATCGCCTCATAAAATACAACATTCGTTGAAAACGAAATTTATGCCCGAGTGGTGGTCTGTACTATTTTATGTCGTTTAAACAAGACTCATTACACGTTGGCACATAAAGATCTTTTAATATGTTAGGTGTTTGCAAAATAATTTTATCTTGATTTCATCTTTTGAAAAATTTGTGAGAAAATAATTATTCGATTTGAAGAAATGCTCCACATCATAAAAGCCAGCTGACTACATAATTCCCATTTCATTCTTTCATCAGCAAGCTATTCTTTGTCTCATATCTGTTGTATATATCAGGATTTCATCATTCTTACTACACTGAGAGAAAAACAAACACGTCAAACAAGTCTTGTTTGGGCTAACAAAATCGTTAGTTGAAAATTACCAAAAAAGAATTTGTTTGGTTCGAATTTGAAAGTCTCAAACATGAATAATTGTTCTGCTTTCGACAGCAATNGAAATATTTGGCTCAAGAGGCGGATAATTCACACCAGACGGTGCCTTTTCAGGATGAAAATATCTCATATAGAGGACAATTTATCAACAAATATTTTATCCTTAAGTTACAAGATTGCTATCACATCATTATTATTGTTTCTTTTCAGGGTTCATTTGTTGTCTGTGATTATTAGACAGCTGAAATGAAAAACTACTATCCCTTGTTTCGCATAAAACAAAGATTTTTCGGTAGCAAAATACGTATGGGAGTATCGAATAACGAAGGAGTAGTGCTAGAAATGACATTTCTTGCGTGTACAGAGAATGCAATTTTTTTTGAACTACTAAATCTATTTTTACGACAAAAATCTTTCATTCCGACGCACTCTCTGCATGTTTGGCCCAAAAAATCCTTTTTTGATAATTTTTAAAAAACTATTTTCTCGACACAAGTAAGACTTGTTCGAGAACTTTGTCGTTTTTCTCTCAGTGTAGAATCTTCAGTAAATTATCTATCAGAATCAGTGACAAAAATGTCCAAGAAAAAGGAATTAGTAATTTGAAGATTTGCAAGAGAGATGGATGTAAGAGACCTTACACACTATTTTTCTAATGAAGATCTCTTGATAAGTCAGATAATTACAAAATCATTTATCCAAAATTAGACTCATCCTTGAAAACCTTTTGAGGAGAACAATCATTCATAAAATCCTTCAAATATCAATGAAATCAGTGAGATATGTGAATGTAACTAACCAATTGGTTTGCCAAGAAAAAAATCTTTTGAAAAAAAAAACAACCATCAGGGAAATGTATTCTCAAGAAATATTCATCGCCTCACGAACGCCCCTACACGATTCCCACCTAATTCCCTCATCAACCGGACAAAAATAATCTTCCTCCACGATAACTCTATTGACCGCAATAATATTCCTTGCCGCTGTTTTCTAATTCAATTACCCGTCTACATTAGTTAACTGGACTAATCTAGCAGGTCCAATGTGCAATAGTCATCATCATTCACGATCACGTCTCCATCAAGTTATTATGACGCTTCTGCATTTTGGGTCAATAAAAATCACTCTCATTAAACTGATATTCAATTTTACAACTGTCTCAGGAGCTTCCTATCACTCCAACATCACGTGTCTTGGATCTGTGGAGATCAACGGGTGACAAAATCCCACTCAACATGGAGTTTTACTTCTTCAACTGGACAAATCCGGAGGAGTTAAAAACACCTGGAAAAAAGCCAAATCTCGTTGAAGTGGGACCCTACACATTCATGTGAGTGTTGTGAATGAAATATGATCATTATTCACTGTGACCTTGTCGTTTTAATCTCAGCTGGTGGTCTTGGTCAAGACCGTAAACTTGTGGCTGCTCAAACGATAGCTTTATCCGTGAGGGTAACAGTAAATTAACCTCAAGGTATTGACAATTTGATGAATACATCAGTTGGACTGCTGTCCTTTCGTTGAATTATCAGACTCGTGGGCGAACAAATGAAGCCGGCTATTAAATAATTGTGGAACTTATTACTTTCTCGGGGGACAATTGGACCTACTCGAGTGATGAGACGCCGCTTGACAAGAATTTACCTCGGCTTTCTTGGAAATTAATTTGGCCTTGAAATTCGATAAATCTTGGGTGATGGGGTGGTCTCGATTGCCATCGTGTCAGGCATTATTATGAAACAGTGGGATTGGAAGTGGAGAATGAGGTGTTTAGCTGCACTCGGGTGGATAACGCATTTGTATCAAATTAGGAAAGGGGCGCGCTTCGCGCACTAGAAGCTAGTAGTTTACGCAATTATTTATAATCTTGACGAAATAGATTGCCCACCAAAAAGCTCTCTATTTGAAAATTTCCATTCTTTTTTATAGTATTTATGATGGAAATTGATAAGATCATGTGCTTTATTCAGTGAAAATGCTTTAAACATGTGAATTAAGTAATTCATCAATTCCAAATAATTTCTTTTGAATCGAAAAATTTCATGGAAAAACCGAGTGAATCCACTAGATAATTTACTCAAGTCTGATTTTAACCAATCAGAGTGCAGTATTCCGGCTCACGTGAGATAATTCACCAGGTGAAATGACAAAGCAAGATGAGTTGAGATAAACTAGATTATTTTGTGAATGCCCTTAGAATTCATGATCTTCTCTGAACTTCATTCATATAGAAGTTGGTAATCTACAAAAAAAGGACTTCTGATTTTTTCTTTATCATAATTTCAGTAGTTTCGGAGATAATGTGACTACAATGATAAGTTACTAATAGATTATTCGGCTATAATACGGCCATACGTATATGTATGACCGTATAAATTCAACGGTTGAACAGAAATTTGAATACGATGATAAGTTATCGTAAGATAAATGTGGAAGCCAATGGTTTAGTAATGATAACAAGATCTCAAATAAGGGATTATGCTCTACTGGAAAATGAGTTTACTTTGACGAACAGATTAATATTCCTCATCTTTCGAGTTTAGCCATCAGTGATTAGAAGAAGGAACCCTGTGAATCTCAGAGGAGATAACGATGGGCATTCTGTTGTATGTCATATCTCAATATTTTTTGAGTGAGTGTATCCGGACCGAACCCAGTCAAAAATAACGGCCAACAAATATGCAAAATAATTGAAAAATGATCAATTATTAATTAAAATTATTAATTGGGCAGAAAGAGACACCCAATCATTAGCCATCGCCTAAAGACGATCGGGAAATTAAATATACGCGATAGTAATGCATGCAACATTATTTTCTATTTGGTTTCTTCATTTGGCACTTTTTAGTATTATACATCTGCGTCAAGAGTGCGTGACACCATCTTATCAATATGAATTACAAGACGACGATTGTATTACAAATGTAATAGTGGAATGTACGGTGTGTAATCGAACAGAAAAGTAAAATTGAAAATTCACAAATCAGTGTCATTATTCGTGATTAGAAGAAAGAAAACTTCAAAGTCCACAGATAACGATGTACATTCCATTGTATATCACATTTAAATGTTTGGAGTGAGTGTATCCAGAACAAATAGAATTTGATATAACATTGACTAAAGCATCCCAAAAATGCAAAATGCGTAAAAAATAGGGTAGAAGGAGACACCGAATCATTAGTCATCGCTTGAAGGCTGTTAAGTAATTGTTATTACTTAAAGATTTATAAATCTATGCAATCGTTTTGTTGCACCGCACTTTTTAGTATTACATATTTGGTTCAAGGGGGCGTGGCACTAATCGAATGGTAAAAGTAAAATTGAAGGTTCACAAGTCAATGTCATTGTTGATGATTAGAAGAAAGAACACTTCAGATCCCAGAGATAACGATGCGCAGTTCATTATATTGCATGCTTCAATATGCACTGTTAGAAAAAAATTGAAATTTCGTGGACAGTTGACTACTATAATTTTCTGGAGTGACACTGATTTAGGGGAAAACAATCATGAAGTTATTTGAATTTCCAATCTAATATGAATATTCAGTGGCAAATTATATTGAATTTTCAGTGAAATCTTTCATTTCATGATTTTTCCCCCCCTAAATTGCATTTAGTGTCACTGTCCTGAACATTCAAGAATATATTGACCGAAATTTTCTGGTGCTCTATTCATTTTCAGAGAAAAGTGGAACAGAAGTTGACAGTTCTCTCTGATTTTTCCACGGCATTTTGAATTTTCAATGACGAAATTCTTTGAAATTTCAGTGATAATGAAATTCGATCAAAATTTCCAAAAAGTACTGGAAATTTCGGAAAAAAATTCAACAGTGTGTTTGGAGTGAGTTTATGCAGACCAAATAGAATTGAAAATAACAGTAAATGAATCATGCAAAATGCGTAAAAATGGGGCAGAAGGAAACACCAAATTATTATTCATCGCTTGAAGACTGTTGAGTAATGATAATTACTTAACGAGTTATAAATCAATGCAATCGTTATCTTGCATTGTTGGACATTATTTTTCATTCCGTTAGGTCTTTTCGTTGGCACTTTTTAATATTACACATCTGATTCATGGAGGCGTACCACCATCTTATCAATATGAAATATAATACAGGAATTTTATAGCAGACGTAATAGTGGAATGTACAATGAACGCAGCAGTAACAAAAAATTAAAGAATTAAAGTGAATGTCAAAAATTAAAGTGAATGTCATACTCGGTCAAATCCAGTTGATGACACTGACTTTTCCTCTAACATTAGCATAATTCGTTAATTATCTTTGCAGTCATAAAACGGAAAAAGTCAACATAACGTTTCACCCGGAAAACAGCACCGTCAGCTACTTCGTGAGGAAGCACTGGTACTTTGATCCAGAGAAGAGCAACGGCCAACTGAACGATACTTTAATTCAGTTAAACATTCTCGCTGTGGTAAGTAATTTCCTTCGACCTTGAATGGTTACGGAGCAGACGGTTTAGAAAATTAGGGTGCTAACATCTTTCTGGAGTCTGAAGCAGACTGGAATCCTCCCTTCCCTAATAGGGAAGTTCGTATTGACTGATTACAACATTTATGTAGAGAAAAACCTTGAGACCTTTCATGATTAAGAATGATTTCAATAATTCGAAATCAGTGATTTCAGGAAAATAAAGTTAATACATGCTAGAGGGGAAGCGAAACGGGTTGTGTCAAATTATGAAAATCAAAACTGACAATGATAACTGGTAAATAATAACGAATTCGTTTGATTCCACTCCGCCAATCTTGAGCTAATAATGATGAAAAGCGGTCCATTTTACCACTTTACTATGGCAGTGAGTGCGGCATTTTATTATCATCGTTGGCAGGCGTGTCAATTTCAAAATCACGAATTATTTGCACGGTTCGCACTACGTCAGTGCGCCACTAATTTCGGTGATTTTATTGATTTCGGAGATGGTTTCGACAATAATTTCGGAGAGCCGAAATCACTTGACTTCAGTGATTTCGGTTATTTCACGTGATTTCGGAATGATTTCATGTCAGAGTGGTGCCGTGATTTCGGGAGTGAGTACACTGAGAGAAATATCGTCATAAAATCACAAAACTAATTTCTTGCGTCAAATATCTCATCTCTTGAGGATAAATTTCTTGGGATAAGAATTTTGGATAATGCGTCAGACAATGTCAGATTTCGGTGAAGTGTTCATGACTTGAACACGAACATTTCATGATAAAGTGAGAATTTCTTGCCACAAGAAATCGATTTTTTCGTGTGGGAAGATGAGAAAATGACTAAAAATATTAAAAGCTTCGATGCAGTGAATCATGAATCAGAGACTTTGATATTGAATGAGTAGAGAGTTTATGCAGAGGAAAACTTCCAGATATTAACAAAATATAAACTCACGCTCACTTACGCTCAATCGCATTGAGTTCGAAGGCAAGCAATCTTCTTTTCCTTCTGTCAAACTATTCTTGTCTTTTAAGGAATATTATCTCATTTCGAAAAAAGACATCACCTTTTAATTCAGTAACTTCCTCCTTAGCCCGAAAAGCACCGATTGTTTGTCTGAAACCTACCATAAATTGATCAAATATGTATGCGATGTTTTTCGTTCAAGAATAGTATTTTTCCGGCCTGTTGCGATGGGGTTTTTTTACTCGTGTGGTTGGCCACTCCTCGCCTACGGCTCGGAGGCCAACACCACACGAGTAAAAAACCCCATCGCAACAGCCCCGGAACAATATTTTTCTGTAGTGATTTTCAAGTTTTCGAGGTTGGGAAGGATGTAATACCAATTCCCAGACGAGAAATCGTGAGAAGCAGGACAGAAAATGATTTTTGTGATATTATGTAGATTTTTCTCTTAGTGTAGCCCCCCGGCTTTGTCCCAGAGAGCACAGATTTCTCGTCTGGGTAGCGATTTATGAACTAAAAAGTGCTGCGACGACTCGTGTCAATCGAATGATATTTTTTTGTTACTCATCTGCTGAGCCAATCATGGGCCATCATTTGAAGGTCAACCTTCAAATGTGTCATAGAATGTCATAAAAAAAAGTTACAAAATTTTGAAGCCGTCATGAAATATCGAATTGTGTGACCTTTTTACTGCTATTTAGATGGAATATGACGGTTACATAAGATTTATATCGCAAAAAAGATCATAATCGAGGAGTGAGACCTCAAACATTTATCAAATCAGAGGACTTTTCAGACAAACTTTTCATTACCGTTTTTTTATTCATCTTTTTGTTTTTCTGAAGTATTATTTTGCCACTTGTAAAATGCAATTCTTATTCAAGTATTTATATTTTGTATTTAAGGGTGCCAAGTAAATTTGGAAAAAGATTCAAAAAAAATTTTGTCTTTCCCTCCATCATTGGAGAAATATGTATTCATCCATCCGACGAAATTTCAAACCCGCAACTGGAACTAGACATCGAGAAAATAAATGCGGAAAATCCTCTATTTCGCGTGACGAACCTCGAGAAAGCATGGGATCAAATGGGTACGGCGGGTTGAAATATCCCTCTTATTCACCCGGGTACCCCATTGTTTTTTGTCGCCATCACATTGAACACATCATTCCCCATATCTTGAAATGTTTTCAAATTTTTCTTGAGTTCCTAGGGGGTTGAAACGTTCAATTTAATCAAAACTCCATAAGAGGCCGTGTATAAGACTGATTTTGTTTATTTAATTTCTCGATATCCATAAGTTCTAAAATTTTAAAATTGTCACCAATGTTCACCATCTGTCTAATACTATTAATTAGAAAAATTATAACTTTGTTGGTGAATGTCAATTGTCAAGGTCATCGCCAAATTCACTTGGCACCCTTAATTCATGTTGATATCATCGTCTTGTAGGCAGCTGCTAACAAAATCAAATACTGGAACAAAGCTCTCCAAGGTACAGTCTCCCTACTCCTAAGCGAGATTTCCTCAATTCACATTGTGAAAACTGTCGATGAGATGATGTTCACTGGATTCAATGATCAACTAATCGATTTGGGAAAATTGGCAATGGACGAGGAAGACATGAAAATCCCGAATTATGACAAATTCGGGTGGTTTTATTTGGTAAGTTCGATTAAAGTCATGTAAAAATTTCATAATTCCTCAAGTGGGGAATAATTTCACCTTGACAAACGAAAATTCTCGAGATGTTCAACTTGGAATAAATCCTGCTGAAAAAAATCATTCGGAAGCAAATGGATAGCCTAGAACATTCCTCTCTGGATTCTCAATCATTTGAAATTCAAATAATTCATCTCGTTTTACAACTTTGTTATTAAATAAAAGATGGACAAACATACATTTTCTCTGTTATAGCAGAGAAAAAAAATTACTTCTGCCAAGGAATCATTTTCTTGGGAGAAGAATTTTTTTTTTAAGAGCTTATTTCTCCCAGTCAGTAATTCCTAGGTGGTCCACGTCCATCTCCAAATGTTACAATTATGTTCAATTACGAGATGATCATGCTACATATGACCTTGAATGATTTTCATGCTACATATGACCTTCAATATTTTTCGGGTTTTTCAAATTTGAGATTTTCTTACGTAAAATATTTTGTAATAATTCTAACTGTTAATAGTTGTCAGTGGAGTTCATTCAAGATCATATACAGCATAATCATCCCATAATTCAGCATAATTGTAATATTTGGAGATGGACTTGAACCACCTGGGACTAACTGGTTTGGAGAAATGCGCTCCTAAAAAAATACATTCTTCTCCCAAGAAAATGATTCCTTGACAAAAGTAATTTTTTTTTTTCAGTGTATTTATTAAGATTTGTAACATTTGCGATCGTTTACACCCGATTCACTGTTCAGCTGACGGTTGTATAACTCTTTTAATGTCAGTGAATCATGTTGTAATATCTTTCCATGAGAATCGCGATGACTGGAATATTCTGGTGGAAATTACGTTGATCGTATTGATAAGAGGTAAATTGCGGCAAATGTTGAGTGTTGAATGACACGAGAATTCGCGTTAGAATAGCGATCTGAGGTTGGAGGATTTTGTTATTTGATAAGTTTATCATTTTTGCTTCCAAAGGGAAACTTTGTAACGTCCGATTTTCACATTTTTTAATTTTCATTGGAAATTATGTAGAATGGTTTGAAACGTGAAAACAAGTGGCCAATTGCATTTTTTTATAAATGAGTACAGTAATTGTTGTTGATCAATTAGCAATTAGCTTCCGAATGTGCTGTCTTATTTGAAATTCTTATTTCACGATTCTCTTCTTCAATTTTTTTATGCCATAGTATCATCATTAATTGAAATACACTCTAATTAGAGAGGGTCTGAATGTAGAACGTGGGGGTAATTTGTACCAAAAATACCAATTTACTCTGCATTTCATTAGAAATTATCCCAGTGAACGTGAATGATTGCTCAATATTGCGTATAATTTTTCTGTAACGGAGAATGATTTTTTACCGAATGCGTTCGCTAAAATTTCACTTCCATTCGTCCTGATATCCTTCACAAGCAGGTATTTTTTCATTGAATTACGCTGAGAAAAAATTTTTTTTTGTCGAATATTCATTTATTTCAGAGACGTATTTATTCTGTCAAAATCGCATTTCTCGAAGCGAGTCGTTCCCAGGCGATCCTGATTAGGTGTCAATTATAACAATCATATTACTGTAGAAGATGATTATGTTGCACATGACTTTGGACGAACTCCTCCAACGATTATTCATTTTTTTTTAATTTTTCATTTCCTAGAGGGAAGAATTTCGATTAATTTTTTGATCTTGATAATTATTGAAGGAGTCTCTCAAGGTCATAATTAACATCATCATCTTCTAGAGCTATATAATTGACATAATTGAAACCTAATGGAGATTGCCTGACAATGACTCGGCTGGAGAAATACGGTAATGAAAAAATGAATACTCCTCTCAAGTAAATTGATATTTGGCAAAAATAATTTTTTTCTCAATGTACATTTCACTCCACAATTATCTTTCGTACAATAAAATTTGCTATGATTTTCTGGATATTTTTTATTCAACTCTTCTCTCCGTGCACGGAAAAGTTTCAACTGACACTGAATATTTTATTCGATAGCACGTAAATTTTTCCCATATTGACATGAAATTTCCTCAAACGTCCTCAGAAATTTTCCGGAAATAAGGCGACATTCAAATACTACGCCACATGATGACGGGGAGGGGGGTCTGTAGTTTGTAATGTCACACCATTTTTTTTTTCCACTCTTAATCGAGAAAACCAGAAATAAAATTGCGTTGTTTTTTTTCACTTTCATACTGATTGTTCTTGATTCAACTGCTATCCTGCCTTGCAGAGAAATGGATCCACGTTCTTCGATGGACATTACAATGTGGCGACCGGAGAAGATGATATTGCTAATCTTGGGACTTTAAGAAAGTGGAATTATACAGACGTAACGGATTATTACAAGAGCCCTTGTAATATAGTTGAGGGAAGTGCTGGTGAATTTTTTCCGCCCAACAGGGGAATGGATGAAATCACTACTTTCACCGCTGATTTATGCAGGTGAGCACAAAAAATATCGTTCATTGCATTTTTTATATAATAAAGTAATGAAATTCTGAGTTTTTATACAACTCATTTGCGTTCCTTCTGTTGGATATTGTCATCAAAAACGAAAAAAATTCATCGGAAAAGAACGTGAAAAATTCCGAGAGGTTTTAGAGAAGAAAAATCAAGAGAACAAGTTATACGGAAGAATCTTTTCTATTAAATACGATAATTATCACTGCAAATCAGAAAAAGAGAAAACAAATCAATAGAATTTAATATGACCCCCATCATCCTTATTCTGACCCTCGTGACCCTTAATCTGACCCTTGTGACCCTTATTCTAACCCTTGATCTGACCCCAGTGATCTGTAATCTCAACCTCGTGACCCTTCTTCGCCTCTTACATGGCTAAATTTGCTTTTTTTGTATTTTTTACGCAAATAGTGATTTTTTTAATATGAAAAAAAAAAACGAAATCAGCTGTGTAGGAGTCGAATTCCAAAAAAACTAGCTCGTAATTGTTGTTCCACACATTTTTCCGAAAATTTTGAAAGAAAAAAATCTTTTGTAGCTCAAAAATTGGAGGCCCTGGACTGTTTTTAGCATTTTCAACGTTTTCGGGCAAACGAACAATAAAAAAAATTTTTTTTGGCACTAATTATTCGTTTTCAGAATTGATTTTCTTGATGAGAAAAAAAGAAAAATAGAATTTAAAAAACTTGGAAAATTTGAGCCGGGCAAATTCTATAGAAAATATACAAAAATAATAAGTTATATAGAAAAATCGAATTCTGTTAACTTTTTCTATTGAATTTTTTCTGTTGAACATGTCAATAGAATTTAATAGAAATTCAATAGAACTTTCAACGAATTCGATAGGTTTTTCTATTAAAATTTTTCGTGCGTGGATATATTGATTTTCGGAGTAATTTTCTAACAGCGTATAAATGATTTCCTAAATATTCAATTTTCAATCATCTTTCTAGGCCAATAACATACGAATACGTGGGAAAGGCAACTCACCACGGGATCACAGGGTACAAGTACGAGCTCGGGGAGAAAAGTCTCGGGAACAGTTCATTCAGGCGATTCCCTCACAGTACAGCAAAGTATTTCGAGAGAACCACGACTACTGAGGACTTCTTCAACGCTGATCACTCCACGAAAAAGAGTGTCCCCGACGATTCGGATCCCGATGTCGTCAATATGGGACAATGCTACTGCGATGGCGAGTGCAGCCCCATGGGGGTCATTAACATCACAACTTGCAGATATGGTGCCCCTGGATTCGTTAGTCTTCCACATTTTCATAAAGGTGATCCTATTCTGAGGGAACAAGTGATAGGGCTCAATCCCAACGAGAAGGATCACACTTTTTATTATCTTTTGGAACCGGTACGTTTAACTATTTGGGTAGACCTTTTACAACATTCATTACATTATAAATTTTTTAAAGCGATATAAATTAACGCCACTTGACTCGTTGAGTGCGCAGAATAAATTTAAAAATTAAAAAATTCATCACTGAGAATTTATCTAATGAATTCTATCATTGATGAGTGTAATACATTTATCTAGTGAATTCAGGGATGGCCATCAATCATTGGATTCTTCAATATTAAGGGAATTTGAGCCTTACATTGATTAAGGTTCACATATAATCATCGAAATTAAAAAATAATAAAACAATTGATAATCTAAACTTTCGATTGAACACGCATGAACAAATTCAATAGAAAACCTAGCGAATTCGCTAGAAAATTCTATTGGAATTCTATAGGAATTCTGTGGAGTTTCTGTCGGATTTCTATTGGAATTCTATTTAAAAATTCTATTTGTTTTTGGCGCTGATTCTATTGGATATTTAATACAAAAAAGTTAATAGACTTCGAATTTCTGTTTGAATTTTTCTCTTAGATTTTTTCTATCAGAATTATTGGGCACAAATGTTCCAAGTTTTTTCCGTTGGATTTTGTTTGTTTTGTATTGCAGAATCCCAGTGGGAAAAACTTAGAAAATTGATGCCCAAGCATTCTTATAGAACAAATCTCACGAGAAAAATTCAAACAGAAATCCGAAATTTATTGATTTTTTCTTATCGAATATCCAATAGAGTCAGCGCAAAAAACAAATAGAATTCCAATAGAATTTTCTAGCGAATTCGCTAGGTTTTCTCTTGAATTTTTTCATACGTGAAGATGAATCAAATAATTCCAATTTATGATTATGTCTATCTCCGATTGAATTCTTTCTTCAATTATTTTTTCAAACAATAAATTCTCGTGTGCCTAGGATGCTTCAACATAACACGCCATTTAGGGATGTGAAAATATAAATTATTTATTACGAATGTTTAACACGGATGATCATTTTTATGTTGAGCATAGAATAGTTCTATGAAACATTCTCGTTATTTCCAAATTAATTGTGAAACTGATGTAATTTCTTTCATTACAGAATACTGGAGTCCCAATTGACGTTGCAGCTAGACTCCAAGTGAACATTTTACTCCAACCATTTGACTTTGTCTCGTAAGTATAACTGATGATAAATGGATTAAAATCATCTACTGGTTGAGAAAGATTCTAATGAATTTCTCTGTAAATTGATGAATCTTTCACATAATCCAAATCTTTCGTCCTCTGACTGTTCTTTGTTCATTAAAAATGATTTTTCGTTTCAGAATTTTTAGAGACGTTCCGAAGATTTATTTCCCCTGCTTTTGGTTCTCCATGAGAGCCGGCACGACTGAGGAGCTAGCATCATCCCTACGGATGCTTCTTTTAGTACCTAGTATAGGGTCATATTCAAGCATAATCATAGCTATTGTTGGGGGCCTTGTTCTATTAATAATCGCCATCACTCAGTTTCTGCAAAAGGGACGAAGTCATCCCAAAGTGAGTACCAACCACAAATGTGAAAAACTTTATACGCAATCACGAAATTTAATTTTTTTTTTCAATGCAAAGAGCAATTGTGTCCCTTTGTGATAAGCCTAAACTGAGCTCAATTGATAAATTTGTTTCTGAGTTGTGAGTAATTGAAAAAAAGTCTAAAGTATCCATTTTATCCCACCCTCTCCTATATAAGATTTGTATAAAATATGAGGTATTCCATGCCAAATGAGTCAACCGTTGACCCTCACCCTCTTAGAAATTGATGGCGATTTTTTCTACGATTGGGGGGTTGAAAAACTATCTCTCAAATTTTTTTTAGATTTTTTCGACAGCCCAGTTTAGAGATATGATTTTTTTCTCGTTTTTCCGTTTTTTTTCAATAACTCGAGTTCTATCCATCCGATTTTGATTTATTAAGCGTCAAAATTTTTCATTTTTTACTGCCTATAAGAACATTTTTAGCAAAAAATTTTTTTCGATCTTGAGATGCTCATAATAACGAATTTTCGAGAAAAAAAAAAAAGTTGAAAAAGTTGAATTTTGCAAATTATATCACTTTTGATTTGTTTCATTTTTTTTGCCAGTAATTCTTATAATCAAAACAAGTATTTTGAGCGGTCATACAAATTGGGCATCCTCCTGGATCTATTTTATTTTTTAATTTTTCTTTTTGAAATTTCGCAAATTTGGTTAAAACACCCCAAAACGACTTCGATTGCGTTTCGAAAAAATATGTAATATATAGGTATACAGTCAAATTCACTTCATACTGTCTATAATCAAAGTCAATTCACGCCATTTGGGGAAACCGAATGAAGTTCTTCGCTCACTATGATAAATCGAACTATCAATTCTTCCAGAATCCCCGATTGAAAAGACCCGGTTGGATGTCCGAGGACGAGAAAAAGGACAAGAAATCAGAGCACGTTTACATGGACACAACGACGATGCCTGACGACAACGAGAGAAATGATCGTCAATTATACCCTACAATGAACTGATCCCGGAGGTAATCAACAAATTTTGCTCACGACAAGAGTGTGATAGAATACAATTTAACATTATCCAATAATCGAGTCAGATTTGTCCTACAACGATACAGGGTCGATGATATTATCACGTTCCATGTCCGAATTCCCCCCTCGAATGCCATAGAATAATTAGAAAGGAGACACCAAGATTTTCGATGTGAGAGTGATCAGGCGCAGAATGTGCAATTAATTAATATGCCAGATGATCAATTCTGCAGTGAAGTGATGAAGCACAGGAAATTAATCCCAAAATCTAATCCACTAACATTAAGAGAGCAGCTTCAATAATTAATTGAATACTAAAACCAAGATAAACTTTTACATATCCCAGATTATTTATTTTACTCATCAATAATTATTATTTTAAAAATTAATTGATCTGATAATTATTACATAATTAAAAATGGATTAATTATTAGTTTCAATCAAAATCGTCGATTCACTTTCCTCTAGAATGAAAATCTTTACAAGAAATGTCAGATTTTTCTTTAAAAAAAAGTTGTTTCCAATAATTCCTCAAATATTTACAAAATAATATGTAAATTATGTTCCACGAATCTCCTGTTCTCCACCATTCCACTGCTGAATTATAATAAACTAACTGACTCAGGAAAGATCATACCAAAAATACCTATAAATCTATTCTAATCTGTAATTAACATAACGAGAAAATTTATATTTGATAAAATCGACATTTTTTAGAAAAAACAAATTGTATAACAATTGAAACATTTACGGAGAGAGTGATCTCTTCATGAGTGACACTAATAAGAGCGATCAAGTGATAGTGTCGATGGTATGATAGTCTTTAACATATCTACCCACTGCCCGTAATGAAAGAAAATAATTGACCTTTGTTTATATTTAATTAGTGTCATAGTGGCGTGACGATTGTCATGGAGTTTGAAATGCCTATATATAATTTGCTGTGAATTTTATACACGTTTTGCCATTCCAAGTTTCAACTACATATTACTTCATTCGTTATATTTTATGTACTGTGAAATGATATGATGACATGTAGATGGAAGAAAGTCTCTGCAGGATCGTATGAATTTTTCCAAATGAGTTTAAATAAATGTTTAATATTTTTATAGTGATTTTGTATCAATCAAACTATATCCTTTTAATTAAAAAATTTATACGACATATTTTCTACTTTTCATTACAATAATTTATTCATTTCCATAACTCAACATGAATTCATTTCATATTTTTTCTGTTTTTTGTTCGGAGACGAGCAGAAAATAGGTGTAGAAAGCTTGAACACTTTGTTTTTCATCAATCAAATTTACGTGAAGAGACATTAATTGAATTAAATAAACTTTATTCGAATCAAATAAATTGGTTGTTGGATTCCAATGGAGAATATGTTTGGAATGAGTGAATTATTTATTTCATTTAATTAAAATCTTCTCATTGGAAAAAAAGTAAAGTTTATGAATTTTTGACAAAACTATTGGCGAAATGAAGTTTGAAATACTTTTCAACTACATTTTACTTCATTCGTTACATTTGATGCACTGTGAAATGATATAATGACATGTAGATGGAAGGAAGTCTCTGCAGGAACGTATGAATTTTTGAAAGTAAGTTTGAATAAATATTTAATATTTTTATAGTGATTTTGTATCAATCAAACTGTATCCTTTTAATTAAAAAATTTACACGACATATTTTCTACTTTTCATTACAATAATTTATTCATTTCCGAAACTCAACATGAATTCATTTCATATTTTTTTCTGTTTTTTGTTGGGAGACGAACAGAAAATAGGTGTAGAAAGCTTCAACGCTTTGTTTTTCTTCAAATTTACGTGAAGAGACATTATTTCAATTAAATAAACTTTATTCGAATCAAATAAATTGATTGTTGGGTTCCAATGGAAAATATGTTTGGAATGAATGGATTATTTATTTCATTTAATTAAAATCTCATTGGAAAAAAAGTAAAGTTTATGAATATTTGACAAAACTATTGGCGAAATGAAGTTTGAAATGCCTTTTCAACTACATTTTACTTCATTCGTTACATTTGATGCACTGTCAAATGATATAATGACATGTAGATGGAAGGAAGTCTCTGCAGAATCGTATGAATTTTTCAAAGTGAGTTTTAATAAATATTTGATATCTTTATAGTGATTTAGTGTCAATCAAACTATATCCTTTCAATTAAAACATTTCCCCGACATATTTTCCACTTTTCATTACAAAATTTTTTTCATTTCTCTGTGAAGCTCATTCTTGTGAAATTTTCGGGAGAAACTTTTTACAATAATCCACTGGATATTTTTATCTCTGTTTTCTGTCGGCAAACGAACAGAAAATAAACGTGGAAAACTCGCAAACTTCGTTTTCCTTCAAATTTACGTAAAGAGAAATTATTTGAATTAAATAAACTTCATTCGAATCAAATAAATCGTTTGTTTCCTTCTACAAAAGTATTGGCGAAACGAATTGATAAACATAAAATAAAGCGATTTATTTTATTTAAATACGTCATTTCTATTGATGTATTGATTTCTAAAAATTGTAATTCTCCACCCAGAAAATGCAGAATTTAAATAGTAACGATGTAACACAGTAATGGTGGGTAAATTACCTAATTAATTTAACATAAATGAATAAAGATTAAAAAATGAATGTGGATGAGTGAAAATATAATTGAGTTTATTTCATTCGTTCTCGAGAGTTCTGCCGAGTGAATAAAAACAGATTGAGAGAAAATAATGATGATTAACGCGTCTCTCTGTTATCAATTTAATTTTGTTTACGTTTAGAATCAGACTGACGAATTCATTTAATCCGTATTCTTCAATTGAGACCCATTTGCGCACAGTTTATTTCTCATTACTCATATAAAAACATCCAAAAAGACCATTTCGTCCTTACTTCGACTATCTAGTCACTCGGAAAATGGAAAAATTGCAGAATAAAATCTCATACTTGAGAAAATTAAAGACTAGTGATATGAAACTCTTGAATTTGCCCAATGTTTAGGGAAAAATCCTTTTGTTGAATCAACAGAATGTTTTTATTAAACAGAAAAAACATTTCTTCACATTTACTTCCGTGTGATTATTCCAGAGGATGTATCGGAAAGTTATATGACAAATGGGAATGTCTCCTGATGTGAACAACACGTGTCGATTCATGGGTGTATTTACTGAGGTGTCCCTCGGCCCCTCATTGCGTTATAACAGCCAACATGTTTTTTTTTCGCCGGTTGGTGTCTATGTCCAGACGGAAAGGCAGTCGCTTCGTGACGCTCGTGTTAAACGGTTCAACGACGTGAAATATAAAAGGCCTCTGTGATTCATTTTATGGCCATGGCATTGGATTCGATTTTACCTGTTCTTTTCTTCGCCTGCCTCTGCTGTGAGTTGCGAACAGCTTTATAAATAATCCATCTCAAATGAACAAATATACTTTATTCAAGTTTCGTTGAAAAATTCAAGTATTGCAGCGTTATGCATGCTATCGCGAATTGTTATCTGTAGTAATAATTCATGAAAAATATGGGCACATGTGGTGCCAGAAGAGTAGGAAAACGCGCATTATTTGCGGTGAAAACATTTGAAATTAATGGAATTGTTGAGTGAAACCTGAATTTTTGGAATCCTTCACTCGTTTATTGTGAATTGATTTCGAGGACGAATCACTTCAAGGAAAAATGTCAAGAGGCTTTTGGAGCGTGGAAAATTTTCCATCGAAACTGGCGGTTGACAGTTTGTCTTGCGAAAACTAATAGAAATAATTTTGAAATTAATTTACTCGACTTCTGTAGAAAAGTTGAAATATTACGGCGTGATGCATGCTATCGCGAGTTGTTATCTCTAGTTTTAATTCACGAAAAAATATGGAGACATATGTTGCGACGCGACTTTTAAAATGCGTATTATTCGCGGTGAAAACAAAAGTGAAAACATTTAAAATGATTTGGATTGTTGAATGAGACTTGAATTATTATTATTCTTTAGTTGTTTACTCTTGATTTATTTTGAGGACGAGCCATTTCACGGGAAAATGTTGAGGGGCCTTTCCAGCTTGGAAAATTTCCCATCGAAACCGTCGGTTAATAATTTATCCTGCGGTGACTCATCCAAATAATTTTGAAGTTATTTTATTCAACTTTTGTAGAAAAAATCAAATATTACGGCGTGATCCATGCTATCGAGTTATCTCTAGTTTTAATTCACGAAAAAATATGGAGACATATGTTGCGATGCGACTTTTAAAACGTGGATTATTTGCGGTGAATACATTTAAAATTATTTGAATTGTTGAGTGAAACTTGAATTTTTGGAGTCCTTAACTCGTTTATTACGAATTTATTTTGAGGACGAGACATTTCAAGGAAAAATGTTAAGAGGCTTTTGGAGCGTGGAAAATTTCTCATCGAAACCATCGGTTGATAGTTTGTCCTAATAGAAATAATTTTGAAATTATTTTATTCAACTTTTGTAGAAAAAATCAAATATTACGGCGTGATCCATGCTATCGAGTTATCTCTAGTTTTAATTCACGAAAAAATATGGAGACATATGTTGCGATGCGACTTTTAAAACGTGGATTATTTGCGGTGAATACATTTAAAATTATTTGAATTGTTGAGTGAAACTTGAATTTTTGGAGTCCTTAACTCGTTTATTACGAATTTATTTTGAGGACGAGACATTTCAAGGAAAAATGTTAAGAGGCTTTTGGAGCGTGGAAAATTTCTCATCGAAACCATCGGTTGATAGTTTGTCCTAATAGAAATAATTTTGAAATTATTTTATTCAACTTTTGTAGAAAAAATCAAATATTACGGCGTGATCCATGCTATCGAGTTATCTCTAGTTTTAATTCACGAAAAAATATGGAGACATATGTTGCGATGCGACTTTTAAAACGTGGATTATTTGCGGTGAATACATTTAAAATCATTTGAATTGTTGAGTGAAACTTGAATTTTTGGAATCCTTAACTCGTTTATTATGAATTTATTTTGAGGACGAGACATTTCAAGGAAAAATGTTAAGAGGCTTTTGGAGCGTAGAAAATTTTCCATCGAAACTGTCGGTTGATAGTTTGTCTTGCGAAGTCTAATAGAAATAATTTTGAAATTAATTTACTCAACTTTTGTAGAAAAAATCAAATATTACGGCGTGATGCATGCTATCGCGAGTTGTTATCTCTAGTTTTAATTCACGAAACAATATGGAGACATATGTTGCGACGCGACTTTTAAAACGCGCATTATTTGCGGTGAATACATTTGAAATTATCTAAATTGTTGAGTGAAACTTGAATTTGTGGAATTCGTTATTTGTTTATTATGAATTTACCGCGAGGACAAGTCATTTCAGGGCAAAATGTCGAGAGGCCTTCGGAGCGTGGAAAATCGGAGTCTCTCTCATCGGAGTTGTCCGTTGATAGTTTATCATGTGGTGACTCATCGAGATAATTTTGACATTGCGCAGGTGAAATCCGTTCACTGGAACAGTAGTTGACTGTTCAAGTTTTTTAAAATCAATTCTCAGCGAAACATGAAGCTTTGGAAAAACAGTCCACGCTCGAAAAAATTTCATAGAAAAAACTCAGCGAATTCGGGAGAAAATTCTACTGAATTACTATTTAAGTTCCATTGAAAATTCTATCAGTTTTTGGCTGATTCTATTAATTAATTTCGCAGCTTCCCTGCATGCTTTTTTATGAAAAATATCCAATAGAAATTATTCTATAGAAATCAATAGAATTTCACTATTTTATACAACTTTTTCTATTGAGATATTCTCTGTAGGAATTCCTCGACATAATTTTTGTAATAATTAATTATATAATTTATATAATTATCTAGAAAGAAATTATATAATTATATAGAATGAAATTTTCTATAGAAACATTCTATAGAAAATATCTCAATAGGAAAAGTTGTAGCCGCGGAATTTTTCAATAGAATCGGCCAAAGACTAATTGAAAGTTCAATAGAATTTTGTAGTGAAATTTTTTCAACTAGCTAGGTTTTCTGCGAAATTTCTTCGTACGTGTCCAAACTCAAGCCAAAATATTTACATGTGTCCGTGCCTCAGACGTTTTATAGTGAAGAATTGGTAAATTGCTCAATTTTTACCTCAAAATCAAATTTTTTGAATGTCGATCATTTTGAAAACTTCATCTCATCCCATTCTCCCTGAAGATATTCTCCGCGTAATCTTCATCCATATCTTTCTCCCTTCCATAACTAAATTCCTCATTCATTTCCTCGAAATATCTCTGGAAATATCTCAGGTTCACAAAAAAATCATAAAACCGTTTTATACCCCATGAAATTCACCACAAAAAATTCCCATAAAGAATTATAAACCTACTCATTCTCAAGATATTTCAGCAAGCAATATGCATGTTCTTTGATGTTGTCTACTCCACTAATAAATTCCTCAGTCAATCAATTTTGTAGAAAAATCTCTGAAACTGGGGTGAACAGCCCAATCGCTGAACGGTTAAGGGAAATTCGAGTTTCGTGGTAGGATCTAAAATAAAACAATCGCCTAAATGGGGATATGATGGCTTCTGTACCTTCAAGAATGTTTCAATTAGCAGACAAAAATTATTTGCAATCAAAATAAAAAAACAAAGAATAATTAAATTAAGAAATAGTTGAATGCAGCCGAAACCCGAAACCCTAATTTCTGGACGAAAGGGCCATATTTTTTTTATTTATTAAATGTCGATCAATAGAAAAAATAATTGAATAATTGAATGATTTTGCACGAGTAATATTATTGAAAAATTGAATAATCAGTGCAATTTCCATTTTATTATTTATGTTGTAGATATTTGTTAGGTAATATGGTTGATAATTCCTGCAGTTTTGTCCGCAATACACTGAGAAAAAAATTCCATAAAAATTAGTGTGGTAGCACGGTAAAATCGGTTCATTCGATCAATCGGGTCTGAACGAACCCATTTTACCTTAACTGACACAGTAATTTTTCTGCAATTTTTTTCTCCGTGTAGGTTTTAAACTGTCGATTACTTTATATATTTTGATTTGTTTGGAGACATCAATAAAGGTGCCCCTCACGGAGAGAAATTTTCTAGAAAAATTCTAGTACGAGTACTGGAAAAAATCACAATCCACCGGTTGTGAAAAATTCTAGTGCTGTTAAGGTAAAATTTCTTGGTATTTCTGGCAAAATTTCTGGGGATTTCTTTGAAATTTTCACAGAAATACGGGGAAAAATTCACGTTTTCCCCAATAAAATTTCTAATGCCGGCACTGAAATTTTTTCCTGGCCGTGACTTTGCGCCTCTCTTCCTGTGCTAGCACTGGAATTTTTCTAAAAAAATTTTCTCTGTGCTGAGGAGGACCGCGCATTGGGCTTAATCCAAATGACTGGATCAATTTTTATCATTTGGGCATAATAGATTCCTTCACTTCGAATCACCTAATGATCGCAGAGGCCGAAAACTACAAAACAAATTTTATTATTTATGGAATATTCAATAGAACTAGAAATCGACCTGTTTACCCTAACACAAAAAATCCAAAACTTAAATTTGAACGTTTGCAAGGCTTCCACTCGGAAGCAAAAATTATAAAACCATTCTCATATAAAGAATTCTCCAAAACCCTGACATATTCCCCAAGAACAACCATCTCCCCTAATGTCCTAAACTGATAAAAACCCTCTCTGATAAAGCTCGACTGCGGTTTTAATTACCGAAGGGCTTTAATTGTCCCATCATGATTCACATTGCTCCCACAATGATTCATCTCTTGATCTCCGTCTCCATTAATTGAAGAAATTCTTCAAAAACAAAGGACAAAGAACTTTCGCAGACTTATGAACACTATCCCATTGTCTCTTCGTCAGCAAAAAAAATTGAAAAGTCGCCGGTATCTTTTTTCCTCAAAGGCCGCTTCGTATTCTTTCCGCGTTGAAGGCCTTTTCCAACAATATATGTGTGCAACTCGGTTCTAAAGAGTGTTACCAATACGCAGGCCAGTAATATCTGCGGACAGTACACAGTTCCCATCAACCGACCACTTGTCCGATAACAAAAGTCCTTGTGTTAACCGTTAGTCATTAAAAGTAATTTTTGTCGCTCATTTGGTGGATAAAGTCAATGAAGTAACTGTTGTTATGTAATTGTTAATGTAGGTGCAAGTATGGCCGCCCTATCCCCGGATCCGCGAGATTTTTTTGCCGACAAAATCAAGGGAAATCTGACGAAAATCACGTGGGCGCATGCGGTTAATAGCAAAAAGGAACTTGCTGCTGCACTTGCTGATGGTAAGTCGATGGTTACTCATCGGGGCAGAATAAACTTGGGTGATAATACGAGCGTTGATACAATTTTTACGATGGCAATAAAAATGGGAAAGATGTGTTGACATTTTCACACGGAGAATACTGAAGTTCTCAATCGATTACAATTGATGAAGATTAATTTTCATGATTGACGAATTAATTTAATTTAAATTATTTAAGTTATTGATGAATTAATTCAATTTGAATTGTTCAAATTATCGATGAATTCATTCATTTTTATTTGAGTTTGAAACAAATTAGTAGCGAAGTGGTAAAACGGTACAAGTCAATTTTGACTATTGACTAGGTTTCAATGAATATCTCGGAATCTAAGGGACATAGCAAATTTTTTGTTATAATCTTTTTTGTAGAGCCGATTGAGAGCTACAATAAATGTAATTACGAAAATTTCGCTATCTCCCTTAGATTCGGAAATATTCCTCAAAAATTCAACTGGAAGATAAGTCGACTTAAATCGTTTTACCTCTTCATTATTGAAATGTATAAGTGAATTTCATTGGCTACAGAAAAAATAAAAAAATAAATTAAATTTTAATTATGGACGAATTAATTAATTTGTATTTGTATTCAATGACTCAACGCATAATTGAAATTTGAAATGAATGCATAAGTGAATTTCATTGATTGCAAAAAAATATTTTGTTTCCTCTGAGTAGTTCCTGGGATTTTTTAGAATTCAACTATCAAGTCGATGATAATTTATCGAGACATCACAAACGTGGGTCACAATGCAGAAGTTAATAAAATTTTTGCGATGGAAATAAGGATGTGAAAAATGTGTTGAGATTTCTTGACGGAATACTTGACTTTTCACTCGATTGTAATTGTTGGAGTTAAATTCATTGAGGAATCAATTCTTTTTTACTTCGATTGAGACTGAGTGACTTGACGTATCACTGAATATATAAAATAAAAAAAATTTATTGGTAAGTTTCCTTGATGTGTTCATCTAACACCAGTAGTTTTAGAGATGTTTAGGGAGTCAACCTTCACCTCCGTGATAATTTATCAAGACTTTATGAATGTGGGTAACAATACGGAAGTTAATAAAGTTTTTACGATGAAAATAAGGAAGTGATAAATGGGTTGACATCGACGAATACTCGTGCTCTTTTCCATTCCAATTGCAGGCATTAAATTTACTGATGAGTTGATGCGTTTTTTAATGGATGTTTTTCTGGAGTTTCATTGGATACGAAAAGGTCCTTTGGTGTTGTTTTTTCCAAATCTAGTTGTTTTCAAGATTTTTAGGGATTGAGCAATCGAGCCGATGATCATTTATTAAGAGAAAATGAGGATATGAAAAATGTATTCACATTTCCTCACCGAATACTCGGGTTTTCATTAAATTGTTGTTGGAGTTAAATTTATTGAAAAATAAATTCATTTTTAGTGGAATTGATTGACTTAAAGAGCCATTCAAGTTCATGAAATGTAGGCTTTCAATTTAGAATATTAATTGGGTTCTGGAAGTATGTTTTCGAATCGATTTAGTGTCAGCTCCGCAAGAAAGAGGTACAGAGGATTTCGTCGATGGACATTTTTATAGGAAATTTTCTTGGCTATAAAAAAAGTCTTCTGATATTTCCTTCCAAACCTACTAGTTTTCAAGATATTTGCAAAAGAGTTTGAACAGAATTTTCGGAAGTATCTCTTTTTATTAATTTATCACACAACTGTTCATGTGACTTCAATAATGTATTTATAGAAATTTCAATAAATTTCTATAAATATCCACTATATGTGATTTCTGATAAATAAAAATGAGCATTTGGAAATGACGAGTTGTGCACCGAAGCAATAAAAGAAACATAAAATTATTTATAAATACTTTATCCGGAAGTGTTCACTCTCCAATCGAGTTCCAAGAATGTTTTTTGTCTCATAAAATTATGAATCACGAAGTTATATTCAATTAAAAAAAAAACTGCTTCACAACGTCACAAGAATAATCCAGGAAATTTGAATCACTCATAAATTTTTCATCATTCACAGAAGAGAAATTTATTTTTCCCACTTTTTCTTCAATACGTTTTGTTTAATTTTCATTTCTAACGATAAAAACATTGTGCAAAATTCCAATTATTGAATTCGTTTGTTTAACATTTTTTTTTTGAAAGGGTAATTTAATTGAATAAAATTAACGAATAAATCGTATTATAATCACTCATTAATGTTAATTAATGTATTATTTTCCCCGTTTAATAATAATAAATGTTCACGTTGCAGAGAAAATAATGATGATAGAGGCTGATATTTCAATGGGCACCGTGCATGGAAATCCTAATGCCACCGTTCCAATTATGGTACATCCGCCAGCCAACGAAAGTGATTTATCACTGGCTGATTTTCTGAACACAACTCTAAAAAATCCCACTCGCGGTATCAAATTGGACTTCAAAACGATCGAGGCATTCAAAGAGAGTCTCCCAATTCTAAAAAACAATCGTGACGAAGTTCGTAGGACTTGAATGATATTTAAATCGACGGTTAGGGGTCATTAAAATATTACGTCACACGATTAGTGGAGAGAGGGGGGTCTCTAGTTTGTGATGTCACATCATATTTTTTTAAATTTTCAATCGACGAAATCGCGAATGCGATTTCGTTCTCGTTCCGTTTTCTCACGAAAAAACAGGTTTCACCATTCCGTCAAAATATCCCAAAGATTCATAAAGGGGAATTCCGGAATCCTGGGATGGCAACAACTTAATGAGTTACGAAATGTTCAACGAGCATCGTATAAAAATTTAATTATTCATATAATTATTTGCATTCTCTTTTCCTTTTTTTTCAAATTCCATTTTATGGAGACGAAAAATTCGCCATAACGGGAGGATGACGTGGATTTTATGACGTAGATTCAATCGCTCTTGGCAGATCGATCGATGGTTACCCCATGGCGACCCGATTTGTCGACTTATTTACTCGGTCGATGACCGATTAATTGTCGGTTGATCCTTGGTCGATCATCAGTCGATTGCTTGTCGACGGTTAGTCGATCGATGTTTGATCGTTAGTCGATCGATGGTCGATCATTATTCGATTGTTGATCAACGGTTACCCGAGTCGAGGATTTGGTTCTGATTGGACGTACACAGGTCTTTCAAGATCTCTCCAGACCTAGATGGACCTGGTAAGTCCTAATCAGTTCTGCGACGTACTTTTCCAGAGACCATTCGAATCCTCAGTTCTTTTCGGTCCTGAGAAGTCCTCCTCGATGCTACCGAGAACGCGTGATTTTACGAGCGGGTGAAGGGGAAGGCATGTATGCGGAGGGTTGAAATTTGTAGCCAACGAGGAGACAGGGTTGCAGAATATATTTTAGCCACCCTCATCTCCC
>NW_021680366.1:960565-968884 GCF_001412515.2 Diachasma alloeum
GGCTATTCAGAACTCTCAAAAGTATGTGGAAAAAGTGAAAACTGAGAAACCGTTTTTTTTGCCCCAGCCAAATGGTCAGATTTTCAGGTTTTCCGGGGCAAGTGGATTTTCGACAAAATCGAATTTTTTAGCCGGGTGAACGCTTATTCCAACTGTTTAAGCGCCGGGCTAGTCAGAACTCTCAAAAGTATGTGGAAAAAGTGTAAACTGAAAAAGTTTTTTTTTTCAAATTTTCAAAGGGTCAGATTTTTCGTTTTTCTCGGGAGAAAGTCGACTTTCGGCAAAATCGAATTTTTTAGCCGGGTGAACGTTGATTCCAACTATTTAAGCGACGGACTATTCAGAACTCTCAAAAGTATGTGGAAAAAGTGAAAACTGAAAGAAAAAATTTTCACCGGCGGCCACAGGGTCAGATTTTCGGTTGTTACTTGGAACAAGGGTCAGATTTGTTAACACTTTCTTTTTTTATTTGGACAATGCATGCAAGCGGAGGGGCAAGAGTGGCTAGAATAGATTCTGCAACCTTCTCCGCTTGTTGGATAAAAATGTCAAGCCTCCGCATACATGCATCTCCCCTCCACCCTCCCGTGAAATGTCGATTTTCGAGATTAAAAAAAAAACAATAATTGCATTTTTTATTTCAATAACGCAGAAGTAAATGGGGATATGAACGCAGATTTAATATAGGCCCATAGAATTACGGGGACCGGCAAGGATTTGGAAAGTCTGAATGCAAGTCCTGCTTACACCTAACAAGTGCTGAAGTGGGACATAACCAGAGGTAGAAAGGTCTCGGAAGCACTTGGGAAGAGGCTTCCCAAGACCTCTCCAGTTCTGAACGGAGAGACCTAAGTAGAATTTGTCAGGTCCAATTATTCGACTCGGGTAGTCGTATCGATGCTCGATCTTTAGTCGATTGCTAGTCAACGGGTAGTCGATCCTCAATTATTAGTCGATTGCCGGGCGATCATTAGTCAATTGCGGGGATTGCGGGTAAACGGTTAATCGATCGGTGGTCGATGGTTAATTGACGGATAGTGGATCGACGGTCAATTGCTAGTCGATTGTTAGATGATCGTTGGTTCATCGATAATCGATCAAGCGACCCGTGCTCGACTAGCACTTGACTGCCTCAACGGTTAATCAATCGGCGGTCGATCGTCAATTATTGGTCGATTGCCAGTCGATCGATGATCAATCGTTGCCAATTGCAGGGATGGCGGGTCTACGGTTAATCGATCGGTGGTCGATCGTCAATTATTGGTCGATCGCCAGTCGCTGGTCAAAGGTTAGTCGATCGTAAGTCGATCGATGGTCTCGCAATCATCACCTATCGACCGGTGATCGATCAATACTCGACCAAGTGAGCAACTCGATCTCTCAATTGAGTGATCCGTCAAGAACTGAGGGGGGAGAGACCTAAAAAGTCCAAAAAACATGTGACGTAATATTCGAATGGCCCAAAAGTTATTGTCGAGCTCGCTCTACTTTTTGAATTGTCTTGAATTCAGATGGTGGTGCCGGTGATGCTTAATGCTGATATTCTACCGGGGCCATTTTCTGACGATAAACCGGTAAATCCGGATGAATTTCTGCGGGGGGCCAAGGAACACTTCCCGGAGAGCATACTCTCCGTTGGATGGAAAACACAGTTAGTAAAAATTCAATTGCATAATAATTCATTTGAGAATATCCCTTGGTAGTTTTTGTTTCGCCGAAATTTGTAATTTTCAACTCCAATTTGATTTTGGAGGAATTCACTGTTGAGGAATATTGGATGAAATTTCTGGAACACTCTTGGAAATTACATTATAGTCCTCACGTTGCAAGAAATTTTGTCATGGAAAATTCCGAATTTAAGCAAAAATGAACGAAGAGTGTAATTCTAATCCCATTACGCATGAATTTTCCAAGTTTTTTTCACTCGCATCCAGCAATGCAAAACAAAACAAAATACAGCCGATAAACTTAGAAAATCCGTGTCTAATATTTTTAATTTAAAAAATCTGAAGAGAAAACTTCAAGCAGAAAAATCGAAATCTATTGGCTTTTTCCTATGAAATGTCTAATAGAATCTGCGCAAAAAACAAATAGAATTTCAACGAGAATTCTCTAGAAATTCTATGGGTATTCTACAAAAATTCTAGATAATTCTCGTTAAAATTCTATTTATTCTTTAGAATTTTACTAGAATCCCCATAAAATTTCAGTTGGAAGAGTACCGGGCGCGACAATGTTTTCTCTCTAAATTCGAATTCCACTTGAATTTTTTTTAAAGCTTAGGGAATTCGCTAAGTTTCTCTATTGAATTTTTTCATGCGTGATAAGTTGCATTCCCAATAATGCCCCAAAAAATAAAACCAACAGATCTGGAGCCCTACCAGCCAACTTCAAAGGCAGCTACACTAAGGAACACATCATGAACATGATAGATACATTATCGAGAAACAACATCTCTCAGACGGTAACTTTCCCCGTGAGAGCAGCCCTTGCAGCGAATGATATTGTCGTCATGCAAGACCTCGTCAAGAAGACCAACAATTATAAATCCACCCTCACAGTTTGGTCCGCTAATGCGGATTTCGTGGATAGTCAAAATGTGTCGACTTTGATTAAAACAGTTGAAGTTGAAAAGACTTACGTGGATGTGCCAGAAAGCGTCTGGAAGGATCTATCACTCGGTTCTTCAGCAACATCTTCACTCGCGTCTGTAACTCTGTTGGCTGCTGGGGTCTTCATTTCCACCTTTGGCTTTTCCAATTTCGTGTAAAATTTGATTGTGGAGATTGGCGTCATCATTCCTATTTATCTTCAGAATCTTCAGAATTCCAAATAATCTCAACAATATTCTTTTTGCACGAGCATGTCCAAAATTTTTTTTGTAATGAGGTTTGTTTCAGATGGTTTGAAGATCTTGTTTTGTTGGAAATGAAGAGAAGACGGGAGGTATCAATAAATCACGTGCATTTGTCGTTTTGAAATCTTTCAGGCATCTAAATAATCTCGATCATATTCTTCTAATGTAATTAATCTTAAGATTTTTTTTGTAATAAAAGGTTCGTCTCGAATTGATTTAACATTTTTATCATGTAGCATTAGAATTAGGATTACAATTCATTGATGAAGGGTAACACGTCGATTTAACGTGTAGTTGAATGTTCATATTGTTCTGGATCTAAGAAAGACGGGTAAATTTGCACGAAAGGAGTGAAGTCATCCCAAAGTACCACAAACTTCATTGATTAAAACTTCACTGATTAATACCTTGTCCATTTGATTGAAACAGGTGAAATTGACAAGATTTACGCAGATGTGCCAGAAAGCGTCTGGAAGGATCTATCACTCGGTTCTTTTGGATTTTCCAATTTCGTTTAAAATTTGATTGTGGAGATTGGCGTCATCATTCCTATTTATCTTCAGAATTCCAAATAATCTCAACAATATTCTTCTTGCATGAGCATTTCCAGGATTTTTTTTTGTAATGAGGTTTGTTTCAGATGGTTTGAAGATCTTTTTTTGTTGCAAACGAAGAGAACACGGGAGGTATCAATAAATCACGTGCATTTGTCGTTTTGAAATCTTTCAGATCCAAATAATCTCGATCATATTCTTCTAATGTAATTAATCTTAAGATTTTTTTGGAATAAAAGGTTCGTCCCGAATTGATTCAACACTGTTTTCAGTTAGCATTAGAATTAGAATTCATTGGTGAAAGGGTATCGAGTCGATTTAACGGGGAGTTGTGTTCACAATTTTCTGAATTTATGAGAGACGGATAAATCTGCCTAGAGGATACTCTATACATCGATTTCCACAAAAGGAGTGAAGTCATCCCAAAGTAAGTACCACAATCTTCATTGATTAAAATTCAATTCATTAAAAGTTTCTCGATTTGATTAAAACAGTTGGTCCACTAGACTTACGCGAATGTACCATAAAGCGTCTGGAAGGATCTATCACTCGGTTCTTCAGCAACATCTTCACTCGCGTCTGTAACTCTGTTGATTATTCACTCTTCGTTTTCATCAGTTTTCACCTTCGGATTTTACAATTTCGTTTAACCCACTGCACGATTGTCGTGTGTCCCCACTCTGCAACCACGCGTGGATCGGCGCGAGTGGGGATGGCGCGCTCAGGCTCGTACCGCACACACCGATAAGATTCACATAACCTCAATTAAAATTTTTCCGCTTGACAGGAGATTGTTTAAAGAATTTTCAATTGAGAATTAAGTCACACATGGAGTGATCGACTGGACAACAACAAATCGGAGATAAATCAAATTTTATAAACAGAAAGAACCCGTCAGCGTAACAAAGTGTAGATTGAGACGCGTCTGTCGAGCGGGCCCGTGGGTACAGTACAGTTTACCGGTACCGCAACATTCGTGTCGCGCGCGCTCATTGGCTGCACCCCTACCACGCTCACACCGATTCGCTTCCCGAGCTTGATTGTTCCACGGGTTGAAATTTGTTGCTAGAGACGGGCGATATTGAAGGAAATTTCGAAATTGCAACTATCGATATAATTCTGTTGCGGAGATTAGCGCCATCATTCCTATTTGAATTTCAGAATTCCAATTATTCTCAATAATATTCTTCTCGCATGAGCACTTCCATGATTTTTTTTAATAAGAAAGTGCTTCAGGTGGTTTGACGATCTTTTTTTGTTGGAAACGAAGAGTAAACGGGAGGTGTTGATAAATCACATGCATTTGACGTTTTGAAATCTTTGAGGCATTAAATAATCTCGACCATATCCTTCTAATGTAATTCCACTGAGAGAAAAATTTACTTCTCACAAATAAATTTTTTTCTCAGTGTAATCTTGAGATTTTCTTTTTTAATAATGTAAAATTTAATTTGGCACGAGTAAAAATTCGTTCAAGACAAATCAAATTTTAAAGTCGTTTCAGTATGGTCCTCGATTACTATGTTCACATTGTAATTTTTAATTTTGTATGCTCTCCGAATAGTGCAAATGCATTTATATAGGAACTAACTTTAATTTTAATAGTAATTATTATTATTTCCGTATTGTTTGTTTTTGTGGAAAAAAGTTGTATTTGCGACGAAAAAACGTGCTTTATCCTGTGGACAATAAATAAACATTCAATACAAAAACGGTAAGTGTTGCCAATGGGTGTATTTAGTGTCCTTCGGCCCCCATTACGATATGAACAGCCAATTTTCTTTTGTCGGTTGTTGATATAACAATGTCAAAAGGCAGTCATTTCGTGCTATTCCTGTTGAACGATTCAACGACGTGAAATATTGACAACTTCTGTAATTCATTTTACGATCATGGGATTGGTTTCGGTCTTACTTGTTTTCCTCTTCGCCGGCCTCTGCTGTAAGTTGCGAACTATTTTAGAAAATGACTTTCCTGAAAATTGGCATTCTTAACGGAATAAGTGAAGAATAACTTGACAACGTCTGAGACGATCGTGTTCACTTTTTAATGAGTCATGAATTCGATAGCAATACGTCAACGGCATTGAATAAAATTCAATGTTGCTTCGCTTGTTTCAGTCGTTCATTGCAAGAGTATGTTCGTTCGAAAATTATCAATTTATATTAATTACAATGAAAATGCTTAAATCATATGGAAAAAAGAATTCGCGCAAATGGCACACTAATTTTTCATTTCAATTTTCCACGTACACTGTTAGAAATTTTTCGAAATTTCATGGAAGATATTATAGTAAATCTCATGAGAGTGGCATTGGATCCGATTTAGGGGAAAATGGTCATGAAATTTCAAGTTTTAAGTAGAATCCATGGAAATTCGTAAGTTTTTAATGGGAGTGAGATGGAAATTTCAGAACCTGATTAAATTTTCAGTGGAACATGAACATTCCGAAGAAAAATGACATGAATTTTCAATTTTTCCCTGAATTTTCCAGATTTTCCTGAATTTTCACAGAATAATTGAACTGAAAAATCAAGTATTCCATTGATTTCCAGATCATTTGAACAGAAAATCAATGGAATATTTCATTTTTCAATGATACGATTTCCTCAGATTTCAGTGAAACTTGAACACGACAAAAATTTCCGGAATTTGGCGCGGAAAAGGAAAATGAAAATTTTTAACAGTGTAATATTTATCTGATAATTTCTGGCCATCCGATTCTAGCCAGAGCGCAGTATTGGATGCTGTGAAGTAAATTCAAATCAGAACTTAAGTAAATCAATCATTAGTTTTAGTAATATTTGGGTTGGAATTTGAAATGGATAAAATGATTGAAAATTAAATTTTCAGTCAGCAATGAATTAAATAATTGAAAATAAGTGATTGTAAACTGACTATTCGGGAAATATTTCTAAATTTCTTAAAAGGAATTTTGATTAGCCAATTTGATCGGAATTTGAATGTTTAATTGGTGGTTAATTTAATAATTTAAAATTGGTGAGTATTATTAATTATTGACGTCTTCAAAATTTGACTTGGAAATTCTATAGAAAATATCAATAGAATAAGTCATATAGAAGAATCAAATTCTATTGATTCTTTCTATTGATATATTGCTATATTTTCTATTGAACATTTCGATAGAATCGGCCATAAACTAATGGAAAGTTCAATAAAAATCCGATACAATTTTCTAACGAATTCGCTAGGTTTTTCTATTAAATTTTTTCATCCGTGACCTTAAATGAAAGCTCTATCGCGAATTATTCACCTAAACCTATTCATCGAATTCAAATAAACTATTTCTCTGGATATATCTACACAGAAGAGGCTCTAAGGATCACGAAACGTGGAGAATGCATGAAATTTCTACATGCAATTTTCGGGATCTCTGCAATAAAGTATTATCTCCACTCCTTCGCATCAAGAGAATAATAATTTTCTTTTCTATGACATTTAGTGCATAAATTCAATGAAATAACTGTTCTTGTGGGATTGTTAATATTCATAGGTGCAAGTATGGCCGCACTCTTCCCTGATCCGAAGGATTTTTTCGCTGATAGAATCCATGGGAATCTGACGAAAATCACGTGGGCGCACAAAGTCACCAGTAGAGAAGAACTTGCCGCTGTCCTCAATAATCGTAAGTCGATGGTGATTCATCGGGGTAATAAGCGGGGGAAATTGACTCTACGATGGAAGGAATGGATGGAAATAACGCCGTGACATTTCCTTTAAGCAGCAGTCGGGTTTTCACTCATTGCAATTGATCAAGTAGAATCTATCGACGAATGAATTTATTTTCATTACAACTGATTGACTCAATGAATCGTTGACGGCTAATAGAAATCGTTCTATTTTTAGATTTTCAAATTTTGATTAGAAATCATGGGAAATGGTCCGAAACGTAAAAATACAAAGTGAACGTTTTAGAAAATTGAAGGAACAATCCCAAAAAATCAGTAGCGAAGTGGTCAAACGGTTTAGGTCGATTGTGGCGATTGTGGCGAGTTTTCAATGAATATCTCGAAATCTAAGGGAGAGAGCAAAATTTTTCTCATAACCTTTTTAGTCGCACTCAATTCGGTCTATAAAAAAGGTCATTATGAATATTTCGCTATCTCCCTTAGATTCGAAAATATTTCTGGAAAACTCAACTAAAAACTGAATTCACTTAAACCGTGACCATTGAAATTTACAGTTTCCATTAAGTTACAATTTTTCCACCATATTATGGATTTTCAATGACGAAATTCTTTGGAATTTTACTGGAACTGCAACTTGATAAAAATTTTCAACGAGAATAACGGAAATTTCAAACCAATAGTTTTGAATTCTACAATGAAATGCCTGAAAAGCTTTGAGATAACAAATAAGTTCCCCGAGTCGAGGATTTGGTTCTGATTGGACGTACACAGGTCTTTCAAGAACTCTCCAGACCTAGATGGACCTGGTAAGTCCTAATCAGTTCTGCGACGTACTTTTCCAGAGACCTTTCGAATCCTCAGTTCTTTTCGGTCCTGAGAAGTCCTCCTCGATGCTACCGAGAACGCGTGATTTTACGAGCGGGTGAAGGGGAAGGCATGTATGCGGAGGGTTGAAATTTGTAGCCAACGAGGAGACAGGGTTGCAGAATATATTTTAGCCACTCTCATCTCCCCGCTTGCAGGCGGTGTTTAAATAAAAAATAGTGAACGTTGATTCTGTATTTATTGACCCCCTGATGCCAATGATACCCTCGGAGGTGACAGAAAAGAGGAAAAAAATTTTTTCATTTTCACGTGGGTCAGGGGTGAAAGTCGATTTTCGCCAAAATTGAATTTTTTCGCCAAGTGAAAGTTGATTCTGTATTTTCTAACAATTCTGATGCCAATGAAACCCCCGAAGGCGCGACAAAAGTCGAAA
>NW_021680366.1:969492-985593 GCF_001412515.2 Diachasma alloeum
TTTCGCCAAAATCGAATTTTTTAGCTGGGTGAACGTTGATTCCAACTATTTAAGCGACGGGCTATTCAGAACTCTCGAAAGTATGTGGAAAAAGTGGAAACTGAAAAAAAAATTTTTCACCGGCGGCCACAGGGTCAGATTTTCGGTTGTTACTTGGAACAAGGGTCAGATTTGTTAACACTTTCATTTTTTATTTGGACAATGCATGCAAGCGGAGGGGCAAGAGTGGCTAGAATAGATTCGGCAACCTTCTCCGCTTGCTGGGTAAAAATGTCAAGCCTCCGCATACATGCATCTCCCCTCCACCCTCCCGTGAAATGTCGATTTTCGATATTAAAAAAAAAACAATAATTGCATTTTTTATTTCAATAACGCATGAGTAAACAGCGATATGAACGCAGATTTAATATAGGCCCATAGAATTACGGGGACCGGCAAGGATTTGGAAAGTCTGAATCCAAGTCCTGCTTACACCTAACAAGTGCTGAAATGGGACATAACCAGAGGTAGAATGGTCTCGGAAGCACTTGGGAAGAGGCTTCCCAAGACCTATCCAGTTCTGAACGGAAAGACCTAAGTAGAATTTGTCAGGTCCAATTATTCGACTCGGGATCTCTCGTCTGGTCTCATCAACATTCATTTGTTAATGGTAATAAATGTTGACCTTTAAGGAAAAATAATGATGTTGGAAACTGATGTTTCACTGGGCCAAGTGTATGGCAACCCCGACGAAACCGTCCCAATTATGGCACATCCACCAGCCACCACAAGTGATTTATCATTGGCAGATTTTTTGGACCAAACTCTAGAAACTCCCACCAGCGGTATCAAATTGGACTTCAAAACCATTGAGGCATTCAAAGCGAGTCTTCCAATTCTGAAAGAGTATCGTGAAAAAGTTCGTAGAAATAATATTGCTGTTGACACACCTCAGAGCTATTACGATTTTTCTATTTGAATAAACTTCATTAGAATTGAATGAATGGGCTCATTCTCAAATCTCAAAAACGAGTTTATTAATTTCGCAAAAAAATTGTTGATAATTCACCAGAAAATTCTATTCAATTTCATCTAAGAGGAAAAAATTGAAAATTCATGTCAAGGAATTCCTACAGCAAATATCTCCATATAGAAAAATTAATTTCTATTGATTTTTTCTATGAATGGTTATAGTTCATGTTGGACTTTTTCCAAAGAAAGAAAATGCGCCGTATACCTCCGGAATTCAATAGAATCAGGCAAAAACCAATAGAATTTTCAATAGAAATTCAATAGAAATCCAATACATTTTTTAACGAATTCACTATATGTTTCGATGAAATTTCCATTCAAATGTGAGTACGTTCTACTTTTTGACTGATTTTAATCACTCAGATGGTGGTACCGGTGATGCTCAATGCTGATATTCTACCGGGACCATTTTCGGAAGACGATAAACCAGTAGATGCAGATGAATTTCTGCAGGAGGCCAAGGAAAACTTTCCGGAGAGCACACTCTCAGTCGGATGGACAACAAAGTTGTTATCATTTATTTAGAATCATAATTTATAATTTGTTATTGCAAGAAAAACATGCATTTTTTTTCATGTAGATCATGTTTTTCATTTTGGATCACGTACACTGTTGAAAATTTTCGTCTGAATTTTCCGTGCCAAATTTCGGAAATTTTTATGGTGTTCAAATTCCACTGAAATTTCAGGAAATCTTGTCATTAAAAAATCTCTATCATTGAAATATTGTATTGATTTTCTGTTCAAATTATCTAGAAATCAATAGAATACTTGATTTTTCACTTCAATTCAGTAACGAAGCGGTGAAATGGTTTAAGTTGGCTTAGCTCTCAGCTCAGTTTTTGAGGAATAGCTCTGAATCCAAGGATGATAGCGACATTTTCGACATTACCTTTTTCGTAGTCTTCAATTTGGTCTACAAAAATGGTTTTAACAAAAATTTCTCTATCTGCCTTAGATTCCGAGATATTCACTGAAGCCTGACCAATAGTCAAAATCGACTTAAATCGTTTTACCGCTTCGCTACCGAATTATTCGGTGAAAATTCAGAAAAGTCAGGAAAATTCAGGGGAAAATTGAAAATTCATGTCATTTTATTCCTGAATATTCATGTTCCACTGAAAATCCATGAATTTCCGTGAATTCTACTTAAAACTTGAAATTTCGTAACCATTTTTTCCCTAAATTCGCTTCAATGTCACACTCTCGAGATTTACTGTAATATCTTCCATGAAATTTCAAAAAAATTCTAACAGCGTAATTCATATTAATGAACCAAAAAACTAATCAACAGGTATGGAATCACCTCACTGCAGTTCACAGGGAGTTACACGGAAGAACACATCCAAAACATGATAGATACATTAGAAAGAAACAAGATCACTCAGCCGATCACGTACCCCGTGAGAGCAGCTCTGGCAGCGGATGATATAGCCGTTATAAAAGACCTCATGAAGAGAACTAAGGATTATCAACCAACTCTCACGATTTGGTCGCCAATCGGGGACTTGGTGGACCGTGAGGAGTTATCAAAATTGATCAAAGACATTGGGGTTGACAAAACTTATGTGGATGTGCCGAAAATCATCAGGAGGGGTTTGACACTCGGTTCCCCTCCATCACGATTCTCATTCTTGAATACATTTATATCGTTCTTCAATGGCATTGCTGGGATACTTCCGTTCTAATTTCACCTGAAATTTGAATTTTATAATTTTCAATATTTTTGAGCGCATTTTTTTGTGCATTCGATATGACGTTCCGCACAATCAACTGTATAGAACTTAAAATTATTCAATTCTTTTTGTTGAATAAAAAATGAATGTTATCGAAAAATTAAAATTTCATGATATTTCATGCCTAGAATTTTTTTACATAAAAAAGGAATTGAAAAAAATTTGAGGAAATTTCTCATCAACTATTTGTGGTATTTTAAAGAAGCGGTGTGACTCCCCCTTAATTTGAAATCAATAATTTCAGATCAATTGAAGTCACGTAAATCGCGATGACTAAAGTTAACAGAAAAGAGGTGGGGCGAAACGGTTCTTTTTTAAATGGAAAAAATTTGCTGTTCATTAAAGAATACTATTTAGATGCAACAATCACTGGGGAGACACACGGTTCAACTTTTTCGTCTAAATTTTCATTTACACATTCACATTTGTTGTAGCTCTCAGTCGGCTCTACAAAAAAGATTATAACAAAAATTTTGCTATCTCCCTTAGATTCCGAGATATTAATTGAAAACTGGTCAATAGTCAAAACTGACTTATACCGTTTTACCACTGCGCTGCTGATTTAGATTTTTCTGTGTAAATTGATCCCTGTGTGATTGACAATTTCAGAAGTGAGTAGTCGCTCCATTCGGAAGCAAATAAAAATTATGAATGCGAGGTCTCCCGATCAATGACACTGTATACGCAACAGTACTCGACATTCCAGGAATGAAGGAGTCACTGATATACCTACACTGGATCTGATAAAGACCTGATTGTGCTTCGTTAGTTGGCACTTAGACACACCACAGTGAAATCACTGAAGCAGCACCTACTGAAAATTTTATCACACTGACACAATCATCATGACGACTGCTCATTGAATGTATGTTCTTTCCCCCCGTAATAATTTGATACTTGCTTCATTAAAAATACTTAATTTATCATCCATATACTGTCCCCCTGTTGGGAGAGATGAATAAAGATTGGTACTGATGGAGGCTAGGTAGTTGAATGAGCCAGTGGAATGTCATAAAAATTTCAATCATCATCGTTAATTTATTATGCAACTCTCGGTGTGTTGAGTGGCAGCTAGGAGGGAGCTTTCGCCGGTTGATGTGCATAATATGTGCGTGAAAGATATCTCGCCAAATGATGCTTGACAGGTGAGTGGATTTATTTTTCATGAAAATTTCTGGACGATGATTTCAATGAGGCATCAGGGATGAGAAAATTGAACAGAAAAATCTGGAGCTTTTTCCAGGAAATTCCGATGAATTTCTGTTGGAACTCATAAAAATTCTGTGACTCAAACATTTTCAAACATTTTGAAATATCCAAATTGCTCATAATAGAGCTTTTATTCAAACTTGAACACAATTCTTATTCATTTTTTTATCCTTCATTTGGGTTAAATAAATCACTCATTTAGCTCTGACCTAAAATGTATGCAGAATGAATTAATAATTCAGTAGCGACGTGGCCAAACGGTTCAAGTCGATTTTGGCTATTGTCCAGTTTTCAATGAATAGGGTAAACTGCCCAGTAGATGGACGCCTAAGAAAACCGCCCAGTAGATGGACGTTTGTTTTTTAGCAAAAGAAAAAAAAAATTGATCGAAAAAAAATCGTCACTCAGTGGTTAAGAATCACGACAGTTGGTGAAAATTCAAAGCAACAATTCACATTTCAGTGTTTTTTTGCGTAATTTCCTATCCAAAAGTAGCTCGTCCATCTACAGGGCAGTGTCCATCTACTGGGTAGCTTACCCTATCTCGAAATCTAAGGAAGATAGCAAAATTTTTTTTATAACCTTTTTAGTAGCACTCAATTCGCTCTACAAAAAAGGTTTTATAGAACTCTGAAACCAGAGTTCAAAACCCAAGTTTATAACAGAGATGTCAGGCAAGATGTGAATGTTTGAGGCCCGAGTGCAAGAGCGGGTCGCGAAATGGCGTGCAAATGATTCTAAGGATGATTTTCCAACCACACGGAGAGAAATATTCAATAAAAATTACGTATCTTTTCCGTAATTCCGGAGCGAAATGTGGTTATAGGAAATTTTACGGAACTATCACGGAATTTTTCCGGAGCGTTCCGTAATTTTTATCAGAATCTCCTGTGAAAAATTACGATATTGTCACTTAAATTTTCTGAGTCCATTCCGTAATAGACGAGTGAAGGGGAGGGGAGACTCCTAGACCCCACTGGACAATGTTCTCACAACTCTGGTTCTATTCTCAATTTCATCGATCCTCAATGCACGAAAAATCTCACTCCAATATCCCACGGCCTTAAAAAATTATAGTAGTCTCCCTTCAAACTAAATTAAAAATTCATCGCCATAGAAATGCCATTCACAGGTAAATTACCAAAATGTCTTGACTATAATGGGACGAAGGCAATTTCCCACTTGTTTCTTGGCCCCCTCACCAAAGCCCAGGGACGTCTGAAAAAATCGCGTTAATTCGTTTCAAATGCGTCACATGTTTGAGTGCACAAACTCCAAAGATGACATAAGTCTCCTCCTCTCGCATCTTCTTTTCCCCCCAAACCCTGTTATTAAATCCCTCCTCCACTCAACGTTACTTTTTTGGCAAGATTAAATGGTTAAACATAATGAGTGAGTTGCCCAGTGGACATCCGGAGAGACATACAGTGCATGTTTATTTACTTTGAGCCTCCATGCCGCAGGCTAAAGCCGGCAAAAACCATCTGCGACACACGGAGTTTCCGTGGGTTAAACCAGTTTTGCGAAACAAGTGGTATATAACACTGGGTGTTGTAGAATCCCGAGCGATCGTATCTCTTTTTCGGCTGGTTTTGCAGAATTCCTTTTTCTCCTTCTTCATTTCAATCGTGAGTCGAATCGTTGAATGAAACCGAACGATGCTTGACTGAATGAATCGAAGTGGTTTCCTCTCAGTCAACTGGAATCAATGAGCAATTTGTCAAGTGTACATACAAAATTAGCACACCTGTTTCCCATCAATTTATCTCGAGTGATTTATTCCCATTCGAGGAAGATAATCGCGGAGGGAGGTGGAATGGCTGATTTTGGAATTTTTGTTTTTTTTATTTAACTGAGATTTTTTTAAAACCTTTTTTAAATTTGATTCCGGATTGAGACTATTTGATTTTATCGACAAACAATGAGTTTCCACGCACGAAAAAATTTGATAGAACAACCTACAGCCATCAGACACGAACAAATAATTATTTTTAGGGGAGGGTAGGGTAAAACGGACACTTTTGACTTTTTTTGAAATATTTATGACGTATTGAATTGTTCATGAAGTGGAATAATTTTATTTTTCAATTGGAAAACAATGATTCCTCTTTGTGATGAGCTTAGACTGAGCTCAATTGATAAATCTGTTTCTGAGTTATGAATATTTTTAAAAAAGTCAAAAGTGTCCATTTTACCCTATTCAAATTCATGGAGATTTCTGGGTTAGTTTTCCACTATTGAGATAGTAGAAAGTTTTTGTATTCTCCAAATTCACAAGTGTATTCATACCATTTCAAGCCGACGTCTGGTATCATCATAAATTTTAATTCAAGTTAAATTTTGAATAAATCGATTGTTACTATTACTCATCAATTTTTTAATTACTAAATTTATCATCAATCGAATATTCAAAGCTCGAATTATTTTCTCGATTAATAAATGAGTTCGGAAGATTGACGATTATTTGGCTGATCGAAAATAGTTTTATGACATTTATAAATATTTACTCAATAGTCAATTGACAATTTCATATTGTCAGTTATTTAGTTCATAGTCAATTTCAAAAATTTAAATTAACAATTATTATATTATTGTTTAAATTTCAATGAACATAAGTAAACCTTAATTATTGTAAGGCGCAACTTCTCGTAATATTACTAAAACAATGGTTGATGCCGATCCATGAAAACTTATCGAATTTGTTATACAATTCTATTGGATTTCTATTGAACTTTCGATTCGTTTTGGCCGATTCTATTGAAAGACTCAATAGAAATTAACGAGGAAGATAATCACAGAGGGAAATGGAATGAGTGATTTGGAATTTTTTCTTTTTTCAAAATTTGATTTTGAGGATTGAGACTTTATTTGATTTTATCGACCAACAATGAGTTTCCACGCACGAAAAAAATTGATAGAAAAACGTACAGACATCGACATAATCATAAATTTTAATTAACGTTAAATTTTGAATAAATGAATTGTTAAGATTACTCATCAATTTTTTAATTATCAAATTTATCATCAATTGAATATTCAAATTCCGAATTATTTACTCAATAGTGAATTGACAATTCCATGTTGTCAGTTCCGTAGTTCATAGTCAATTGACAATTTAAATTGTCAATTATTATATAATTTTTTTAATTTCAATGAAGATGAGTAAACCTTAATTACCGTAAGGTGCAATATCTCACAATATTATTAAAATAATGAATGCGTTGGACAATTCTATTGAAATGTTCAATAAAAAATATTCGACAGAAAAAGTCAATAGAATTCGATTTTTCAAAATAACTTATTCTATTGAGATATTTTCCATAGAATTTCCTCGGCTCAAATTTTTCTAGTTTTTGTCATTGCATTTTTATTTTCTTTTCATCACGAAAATCAGCCAAAAAACAGAAAATTAAGCCGAGAAAATTTTGTAGAAAATATCTTAATAGAATTAGTTATACAGAAAAATCGAATTCTATTGAATTTACTTGTAAACGAAAGAGGCACCGTTCAGCCACTCGCTGAACGTAACATGACTGTCAAAAAAAATTGGCAAAAATGATTGGCAGATGGATTTGCATTTTACACTTCTGAAAATTCCGTCTCACTCGTACCAAAATATACCATTTCAGACTTTTTGGATCAAACTGGGTCGATATAACACAAAAAATCCAAAACTTAAATTTGAACGATTACAAAGCTTCCATTTGGAAGGAAAAAATCATTAAAAACTTCGAAAATATGGAAAACTTATTGTAACTATTTTTAAAGCAGAGGATGGTGATAGCGGAGGGGCCAATCTGCTGCTTATGTAAATGAGTCTTTACAAATACTCGTTGAGGTAGCCCAAGAGCTACTAACGGCTCCCTCTGACCGCAGTCCATCGATTTGCGCATTTCTATAATCACATTTCACCACAATGACACCACAGGAAATAGCCTTGAAGACGTCCGCACGATCATTCATGTTTCATTTCGTTTTCTGAATGAATGAATGACAATGATGTCAAGTGGATATTCGTAGAATTTGCATTGCAACACAAGTGGATGTAATTTCTCAATATTCTTGGAACTCTTCTCGAAGAATACATTTTCTATATGTCAAAAAATAGGACATACACTCCGGAATATATATAAAATGACAAGTTGGCTCATGGTTCTACACGAAAAGTTGGATATGATTTCATACGCAAGATTCATATATTAATAGTTCACTCAAGTCGATGTGAATTAAAGTGGTGTCCACAGGAATAGGATGAGAGGAGACACGCTCGAAAAAATTTAATAGAAAAATCAAGAGAATTTCATTTTTGTACTGAACTCTTTCCATTGAGACGATTTTTATAGAAATTCGTCGACATGAATTTTCCAAGTTTTTTTTACTCAATTTTTCCTTTCATTTTATTCAAAAAATCCAACAAAAAAACGTTGAAATTTTCAGCTGAATTCAATTTCTCATCAATTTTCATCCCAAAAACTTTTTTTTCTGTAGAATTTCCTGGGCTCAAATTTTCTGAATTTTTCGTTTCATTTCTTCAGTGAAAGGAGAAGGAAAATAGAATGGAAGAAACTTAGAGAAATCATGTCCAGGAATTCCGATAGATAATGTCTCAATAAAAAAAAGTTGAATACAAACCTGAAATTTTATCGATTTTTTCTGTAAAACAGATCGTATTGGAGATTTTCTATGAAATAAAACGCGCAGTTAAACTAGTCGATAGAATCGGCCAAAAGCTAATATAGAATAGAATTTTCAAAAGAAGTTCAATAGAAATCCAGTAGAATGTTCTATCAAACTCGCTAGATTTTTCTATGAAATTCGGTCATGAGTGGAATATCGAAAATGTCTGTCAAAATTTATAAAGTTGTATTTCTAGGACCATTACTCAATCACAAATTCCGCGGAGAATTCCATCCACATCCATCAGCGCATCATCAATTAATCCACCTTTGAATGACCGCCACAACCTCATCAATTCTCATCCCTTTTTTTATACAGAAACTTCCCGATTCTGATTTTCTACGTTTTTTGTGCGATTTGAAAGTTCAATAGAAAGAGAAGAAAAATCATATCGAGTAATTTCTACAAAAAATATCTCAATAGAAAACGTATAGAAAGTTGAAATTCTACTGAATTTTTCTATAAAAGAGTTTCTATTGGATGTTTTCTCTGAAAAAAATGCGAATTAAAACTAGGCAACTATTTAAAAAAATCGGCCAAAAACTAATAGAATTTTCTATAGAATTCACTAGGTTTTTCAATGAACTTTTTTGAAGAGAAAAATATTAAAAAAGAAATACTAAAAATTCGTGCGTGAGCACACACGAAAAAATTTGATAGAAAAATCTAACGAATTCGCTAAACAATTCTATTGAACTTTCTATTAGTTTTTGGGCGTTTCAAATTTTTTTTTATAACAACAACTTATTCTATTGAGATATTTTCTATAGAATTTTCTCGATCTAAATTTTCTAAAATTTTTTTGTTCCATTTTTCTCTTCCTTTCATCAAGGAAATCAAATAAAAAACAAAAAATTTGAGCCGAGGAAATTCTATAGAAAATATCGCAACAGAATTAGTTCGATAGAAAAATCGAATTCGCAAAGTTTTTCTATGAATTTTGTTCGTACGTGAAACACTAAAAATTCAGCCAAACTTCATAAGCAGTGTAATCCTAGGGCCATTACTCAATCCCAAATTCTCCGAACAATTCCACCCAGTCATCACCACAGAATAAATTAATGCACCCTAGAGTGACCGCAAAAACCCCATCAATTCCCATCCCAAAAACCTCATCTCCCCATGAATGAACTCCCCGGAGCCGAAAAACCCCCAACCCAGTTCGCAAGAACCCCCCAAAGACCCGCTTCAAAAAATGAAAAAAATCCCACTGTTGCACCGTACATCCTCTTTTTCTTGACAACCGCGCTGTTGTAAAGTGGCGGGGATGATGGCTCGTCTGATGCACGCATGCGCTTTCAGTTTTGCGTTCTCCTCACCGGTGAGTCGACGCAGACTCAGTCGCCCGCGACATTCGGTACGCGATACGATTGGGTGCCCCACACCGGTAAAACTCCTCCATAAACCTGCAAAAAAAATCCCTCCTCACGAGTCGTAAAACCAACAAGACCCCATCAAAAAAATCACCGAGACTCGTTAACTTTCCCACGGCCCCTCCCCTCTGCCGCCGTCGAATCTCACCGCCGAAAGCAAATTTTCGCAATTTGTTTTTGAACCGCATCCAAAAAAAAAAAATCTCTGATATACCGCGTCTCGTTACAACTTTGTGCAATCCCATCCATTAAAATAGTGTCCGACATGTGCAGTATCTGAGTGTCTAAAAAGTGTCTAAAAATACTCCCCGAACCCGCAGTAAAAAATGACACCCCCCTGATCAGGCCCCAGACCGGTGACCCCCTAAACCCCCCTGAAATGCGAAGACCCAAGTGAACCCCCGTCCGCTATAATGTAACCACCTGCCTCCCCCTGCCCCTAAAATCGAAATGAATAGCGTTCTCCAAATTGCGCTTGTGATACTGCTGACGATAGCCGGATCGTTGTTGCTGACAGAGGCAAGGTATCACGGTGAGGAAAGTACAGCGACTAAACACCGGCACCGGCATCACCGCCAGGAATTCCCTCATCCCCGTCCAACAATGCAAAAGCACTTGACGACCCCCGAACCGGAGGACAACGACGATGCCTTCCAGACGTACGAGGACGCCGAGAAGAAGCGACAGCATCCAACGAAGCGATTGCCGGAGGAAGATGATGATGATGACGACGAGGATGACGATGAATACGACTACGAGAGCTTAGATTCCGCGGAGAAGACCCCCCCGATTCATCACCGAAGGTACCAAACCGATGAGTTCACCACAGACCGTAGGAATCACCGACTTGTTGCCCCTCGGGGTCATAGGACACGCCCGGATACAAGATTATACCACACGAGTGATTATCCCTCGAGGACTCGTGATCACGTATCTCCAGCAGTGCCCAACGATACGAAGGACGATTATGAGGATTACGAGTACGTTAAACCATTATCCCGTGGGCATTATCGCCACCATACTCATCATCCCCACCACCATCAGCGTCACTATCCCCGTAACAATGAGGTTTACATCCCGAGGTGGAGAAATTCTTGGATTGATGACGGCAAAGTTGACTTGGATAACGCAAAACAGTGGTCTAGGAGGAAGTACAGGCACAGGGAGAGGGATGATGACATGCTTGGCGATGATGCTGATGACAGGACCAAAAAGAGTAGTATCTTTGGGAGGGACGAGAGAAAGTCGAGGAGCAATGATCTGCGGAGGGAGAGCTCCGGGAAGCAGGAAGAGAACGAGGATATCTGGAAGGAATTGGGGGACTACGACGATGTTGATGTCGAGGATGAGGAGTTTGACGGGATTAATGACGATTACTTTGAGGATATCAGTGAGGAGAGGGAGAAGCCGCCGTACAGGACTTATGACGAGATCATTAAGAGGCTCACTGCTGGGGAGGACAATGATGACAGTGAAATTGGGGTTAAAAGGGATTACAGAAACACTGGGAAGGGGATTGAGAAGTTTTTGATGAAGGATGCTTTTGGGAATTTGAAGTTCAATGGGACCAAGATCTCGAAGAATCTGAGGGCGGTGAAGAGGAATCACGGGGGAGTGAGGAGTCTTGATTCTGATTACCTTGATGACTATGGGAATAATGAGAAGGGGGAGAGGAGGAATGAGGGGGAGGCAGATGCGGCGGGGAAGGAGGCCGGTAGACACGTGGTAAGTTGAGGGGTTTGGGGGATTGTGGGGGGCTTTTTGGTCGATGCGTTTGCGATTCAAGGGGCGACACCGTGGCCTCTTGTGATTGTCGTGCCGGTGACCCGGCAGACGACGAGGTCAAGTGATTCAGGGCTAGATTGCACAGACGCTTCGGGTTTATCAATAGGAGAGGGGATTGATGGAATTTTTCATCCGAGATCTTTCCACTTTCAGGCGCGACTAAATTTAGTAGCTAAAAATTCTATGGGATTTCTATCGAATTTCTATGGAAATCTGGATTAGTTTTCGCGGGATTATTTTTTTTTAAGAATTCCGCAGATTGACTGCGCGTTTTTTCATAGAAAATGACCAATAGAAATTATTTTATGGAGACAATCAGTGGAATTTCATCTTTAGAACTTTTTCGGAACGTTTTGTATAGAAATTCCTCAATATGAATTTTCTAATTTTTTTCACTAAATTTTTCTTCAAATTTCATTTGAAAAATTGAACAAAAAAAATGAAAATTTGGAGCCGAGAAACTTCTATAGAAAATATTTCAATACAATAAGTTGTATAGAAAAATCTAATTCGATAAAATATATTCTATTAAACACTATTATATTTTAAAAAAACGCAGATGAGTTGCAAAATTTGACAATAGAATCGGTAAAAAATTGATAGAAAGTTCATTAGAAATCCAACAGAATTTTCTAGCGAGTGCGCTAGGTCTTCATGTGCAATTTCGTGGTAATAATTGTGAAGGGTTCTGACAAGTATTTATTTACTCTCTGATTGTTAACTGAGATGATTACCTTTGGTTCAATTATTTCAATGCACTTTGTGTGTTCGAAACGTTGGCAATTATAGAAGGGAATTTGGTTTCTCTTGATTCTTTCCGTTTTTCGTTTGATTCAAATTACTGTTGATGACCGTTAATGGCTGGGGAGAAGGAGTTTTTTAATGAGTTCGCTAGGTTTTTCAGTGAAACTTCTTCATATAGGTGGATTGAATAAATGTTATCAATTTTTACACTACTGTTGAAAAAAATTGAAACTTCATAGACGGTTTAGTAGTAATTTTCAAAAACAAAAAAAATGAAATTTCAAATTTTACTGAAATTTCTTTTGAATTCCAGCTTTTTGCGCAGTAAAAAGACAAAAAGTTCTCAATTGACTTGAATTTTCGATGAAAAAAATCTTCGAATTTTCTCCAGCGGTATTTTTCTTACGTTTTCATTTGAGAATGCAAATACAAATACCAGAAAAATCGCAGAAACAACTGACTGAAATATGTAAACGAGATATATAAATACCTAAAAGACTGTAAACTACAGATTTAGATAATTTAACGCAAAATAAGTCAATGTAAGATACTGCAGTAGATGGATTGCATCACTTTAAAACAAAAAAAGACAAAAATACTTTGAAAACTTGAGTCTAGGAATTTCTACAGAAAATATCTCAATAGAATAAGTCGTTTAGAAAAATCAAATTCTATTGAATTTCTCACAAAATATTTTCCATTGAAAAGAAAACAACGCACTGACAAGCTGTGTAATTTTTCAATAGAATTGGCCAAAAACAACTAGAAATTCAATAGAATTTTCTATTTAATTCGCTAGGTTTTTTCTCTGAATTTTTTTCTCACGTGTTTTTTTTCACATGTTGTGCGAAAGGGGGGGGAGGGAGTAAGTAAGGGGTGGAGGGAATTTTTTATGAGGAATTTTGAATTTTTTTTCGTGAATATCTCAAGATCAGAATTTAGGAGGCATTAGGAAAATAAAAAAATTACGGACATAAGAGGAAATTAGAAGCTTCACGGAAATTCTGCTTTCTATTTTTGATGCTGAGATATTTCGCAGATAAGTTCAGGCACTTAGTCGATTAATTTCGGGAACATCAGAGAGAGATTGAGTGCTACAGAGTGATAATGATTGTTTTCATATAAATTCAAGAGTTGGCTGATAAAACGAGATGAGTCACTTTTACTTGAAGATATGTTCCTGGGGAATATCTTGAAATCCACAAAGAAGAGATAATTTTTCACTGACATTTCACTTCATTTCTTATAAGAATGAAACCTTGAACTTTGCTCGGTAATTACATCTCAAACTGTAATTCAATTTTATTCCTTGAGATTATTTGAAAATCACAATCCCCGATTTATTCTTGGAAAAGTCTGCTTTGACGTTCGTTATTCTAAGAAAAAATGCTGCAACATTTGCAGATTTCCTCCGCATGTTTGAAAGAAAAAATTGTATCTGACACGTACGAAGATAGCGAACCAATTTCAAATAAATAAGGTCTTACAGTGAATATCAATTATTTCTTCTTGAAATACATTTATTTGAATCAAATAAAACAGTCCTCGGCGTCAAGTCACATATATTCGCCACAAAAATGGAAAAGTTATATTTTTTTTAGCCTAATATAATTGACTTGGAACAACGTATGATCGTGTTAATTGAGATAACAACGTATTTAGTCATGAGAATAATTTTGATTTTTGAGTAAACCAACGAACTTCTGGAGTTAGCAAACTTTTGGCTATAAAGAATTCAAATACTCTCATTATTGCGATAAATGAAAGGAACTTCAATTCTAGAGAAGTTCGATTTCTCCCAATCAAATATATCTCAAGAAGAGATAACTGGCATTTACTATAAAATCATATTTATTTGAAAATTATCAATCAAATGATAGTCGATTCAAACAAAATTCTCTGGATAAAATTAATTTTTTTTGTCAGTATGCAGTAACACCGCGGAATTTCCCAATAGAATCGGCGAAAAATTAATAGAATTTTCAACAGACATTCAATACAATTTTGTATCGAATTTGCTAGTTCTTTCTATGAAATTTGTTCGTGCCCTCTGATGACTCCTTGAGAACATCCGCTTTGAGATTTATGATTCCAAGAAAAAAAATCCCGCATTCGCAAATTTCGTCCGCAGGCTCAGAAGAAAAAAAATTATATGACGCGTGATACTTTTCCCTACAGCCGGATTAAACTGGTTCATTCTTCATTCATATCCAAATTTCGGGAATTTTTGGAATCCTCGGAGCGACCATTTCGGTCACGAATTGGGTACGTGATGCCACAAACATATCAGGGATATTAAAATCGCTCCCGACCCTTTCAGATTCCAATGTACAACATTCTGTAATTTCAACTTGTTTCTTACAAAGGTCAGACACGATTTGAAACAGTATCTCTGCTTTGTTCTCGCACCGATAAATTATTAAATACATATCAAGAATTCTCGTCGTGGGTGTGTGGTGGCCACTGGCATGTCACATTAAATTCAAAAACCCGTAAATATCCATTAACATCCGAGAACCGGTAGAATATTAATACCCTCATTAAAATTAATCTCGGCGACATTGCAAACGTCGCGGCTGTGTCTGATGGCAATTTACATACAAACGATGGTTTGAAAAAATGAATAAAACGAAAGATTTGAAGGATGTCTTCTCCCTTGAAGGAAATATGACAAATAGTCCTGCAAAATTGTGCGATTTTATGTTGCACTCATAATGAAAGAATATTCCCGCTGAAAAACACTGCCTGGCGATCGATTATTATTTGTTTCTTATTGTTTTGGAGTGATGTAACTCATATAGTGAGTTTTTTTACACTCACTCGCATTTAGTGTGATATTTTCTTTTTTTTTTTTCTTTTTTTTTTTATTCTTTCCTACTACCATTACGGTTTTATGGGCTTCCCATTCGTCTGCCTTGCCTCTCCCACTTCTCTCTTCTGATTTCTTTCTGCGTTACCATGGACCGTCTTACTCTTAACTGTACCCCATTCGGGCTACGACTGCAAGGGAAACCATGGAAAACCCCAGTCGTACAGCCCGCCGATTGTGCAGAGCCCTAATGTGCCCTTCTGTCACACTGACTAGAGGGGCACATTAGGCCACTGCACCGTGCCTATCTTCCGAAATTTTTGGGCGAGGGTGTTCCCAAAGAGGATCTCAGGTCTATCCTCGTTGGGTGTTCCTAAGCGGTCACCCATACTAGCCGCGCTAAACGCAGCTGGACTCGGATGTCCGCCGGAGCAACACCTAACGCACCCAACCATTACGGTCGGATTTAGTGTGATATATTATATTGTCCTGTTTATCTTAATTGATTTATATGCGCAGTTGACAATCTTTCAAGTATTCACATATTTCCTTAAGGGTGCCAAGTGAATTTGGCGATGACCTTGACAATTGACATTCACCAACAAAGTTATAATTTTTCTAATTAATAGTATTAGACAGATGGTGAACATCGGTGACAATTTTAAAATTTTAGAACTTATGGATATCGAGAAATTAAATAAACAAAATCAGTCTTATACACGGCCTCTTATGGAGTTTTGATTAAATTGAACGTTTCA
>NW_021680366.1:985626-1013877 GCF_001412515.2 Diachasma alloeum
ATTTTCCGCATTTATTTTATCGATGTCTAGTTCCGGTTGCGGGTTTGAAATTTCGTCGGATGGATGAATACATATTTCTCCAATGATGGAGGGAAAGAAAAAAATTTTTTTGAATCTTTTTTCAAATTCACTTGACACCCTTAATGTACACTAGGGTAAATTGCCCAGTAGATGAACGTTTGTTTTTTAGCTATTGAAAAAAAAAATTGATCGAAAAAAAATCGAAAAAATTTTGTTATCCGAATCTCTTGTGAAAAATTACGATACCGTCACTTAAATTTTCTGAGGCGATTGCGTAATCGGTGAGTGAATTGTGAGTTCCGTAATTTTTACTGAACATTTCTCTCCGTGTATAGGGCAGTCTCCATCCACTGGGTAGTTTACCCTACTCTGTTAAAAAAAAATGAAATTTCATTGGAGAGTTGATTACTAATTTTCAATGCCACTGAATGCGATTTAAGGGGAAAAAATCATTAAATTTCAGGTTTTTGGAATTTTATGCGACATGAAGACGAGAATACCTTAATTTATTTGAATTTTCAATCTAATATGAATATACTGTGTCAAATTACATTAAATTTTCAGTGAAATCTGCAATTTCATGATTTTTTCCCCTTAAATCGCATTCAGTGTTGCTGTCCTGAAAATTCAAGAATATATTCACCAGAATTTCCTGGTTTTCTATTCATTTTGAAGGAAAAATGGAACGGAATTTTACAGTTCTGTTGGAGTTTCCCACAAAATTCTGAATTGTCGATGACAAGAGTTCTTGAAATTTCAGTGGAAATTGAACGTGATAACAATTTCCGGAATTTGGCACGGAAAATTCAGACGAGAATTCTTTCCGTCCAAATTTCAGTCAATAGAATTCCACCATTCGACTGTAATTTTATATAGTCAAGACTATAGAATTAAGACTTATAGAATTAAGACTATATAGAATTAAGAATTTAAGACTATATTTCATTCCTCGAGGGTCAAGATTCTATTTTTTCAATAGAATATATTCTCATTGAATGGTTGTTCTATAAAAAACACGAGAGAAATAAATGGTGGAATTCCTAATTCTTTTGGATTGTCGCACAGATTGTCCTCGCCCAGACAATCCCCCCAAATTCATAATGCACCACACCACCCAGACATTACAATACACATCTGTTATTCAAGTACTCAAACCTCCCTCTTTCTTCTCACACGTTTTTCCAAGGTAATTACTGAAAAACGACGCTGATAACGGTATTCCCAACGTATCCTGCAACGAAGCGCGCCCCTTCCCCGATGCAGACTGCGTGGGTAATCATGAATCATTCATAAAGACACAAAGATGACAGTAAAACACAATAGAATTATTAATTCTGGAGCGGGTGCAAGGAAAAAATCCCCGCGCTGGAAAATATAATGAAAAATTCTACCTCATTCTACCATTGTTGGGGATATTTTTTGAAAAAATCAAGAGCATCTTATCTTTTTGTTCGAATCATTCTGTAAAAACCATCTGTGGATACTTTGCAATACGGTTTTTACAAATTTTTCGAACTGTCCTTTTCTTTCTCTCCTTAATAAATGTGAAAATTCTATGTATTCTTTAAATTTTTTATTATACTGAAAATCTTCGATAGAAGAATCGATATCCATTGCCTTCCTCCTAATTGTATATTTCTCATTATCTCCTCACAATACATAGAAAAATAGAATAAAACATTCTAGTTCAGTTCTATCAGTTTTTGCTTTGATTTCTTGAGAAATTCAATAGATTTTGACTTCAATGAGAATCTCTACTTTAAAATCAGATCTAATTTCGATATGAATTCTTAAAATTTTCAACAATGTATTTTTCTTTTTTCCATCAAAAAAATTTGTGAAAAAAAAGTCAATTTTTGTATTTTTTTATGAACAGAAATTTTTACAAAAAAACTCAGAATATTTCTGACAGAAAAACACATCTATGGAATTTTGCTATCGAATAATATTTAAATGATTTTCTCTATTGATTCCCTGAATAATTTCTTATTGAATTTAATTTGCATTTATAAATCTATGATTTTTTTTATTCATTTGAATTCTTAAAGTTTTCTATTCTGTATTTTTTGCCTCTCATCAAAAGAATTTGAGAAGAAAAAATGAATTTGCCTTGTTTTTCTTTTATGACACGTACGAAACAATTTAAGTGAAAAACCTAGCATATTTGCTAAACAATTTTCTATTAGTTTTTGGCCGATTCAATTTAAATGTTCAACTCATTCTATACAACTCATTCTATTGAGACATTTTGTATAGAATTTCCTCGGCTCAAATTTTCCAAGTTTTTTGTTTAATTTTCTTGATGAAAAGAGAAGAAAAATATAACGAAAAATTTTGAAAATTCGAGCTGACGAAATTCTCCAGGAAATATCTCGGTAGAATAAGTTGCAGAGAAAAAATCAATTCTTTTGATTTTTTCTACAAAATATTTTCTATTCAACGCCCCAATAGAATCAGCCAAAAACTAATAGAAAAGTTCAATAGAAATTCAATATAATTGTCCACCGAATGCTCTAGAATTTTCAATTAAATTTGTTCGTGCGTGGAGTAACTTTTACAAAAAACGTCACAATATCGTTCCAAGAAAAACCAGTGTATTGAATTTTTCTACCCAATAATGTCGAAATAATTTCTCTATTGATCAGAACACGCGAGCGCGTTGTGAAATGTTCAACAAAATCCCCCTAATGATTTTCCATTGAATTTCTAATCCACGTCGAGTCGTTCGAATGACGTGGGGACAATAGTAAGCCCAGTAGAGGGCAATTTGTAAGTAAAGGGGAAAAAGTGAAATTATTTGAACGCTTGTTATCCCTCAGCTTCGAGAACTTTCTAAGGAGTGTTCGGCAGGTTGTGAGGCATATCGAGTGTCATTCTTCTAAAAGGCGTGAATAAGAGATGATGTCATGGTGTCGCTGCACCTTTTCTTTATTACTGGCCATAACATTCGTCAAGTGTTCGTACTTTATACACAGACGACCTCATTCAATGGGATAGTACGCACTTCCATACTTTATATTCAGCTGATGCACATGACCGAGCCCATTTTGTCTCTCCCTCAATTTCTTCCCATGATTTTTGAGTGCTGAGTGATTGGAGTGAATGACGATTTGTGGGTGATTTCACGTTTTTTATGGTCCTCCGGACATTGGCACTGAGAACTAACACGTGGTCGTGAATTCTTGGGGTGATTGAGATTCACGAGGGGTTCTGGTTCAGATCACTTTTCTATTGAGTAATCACATGCTCAATAGGCTTTATGGCCGTAGGAGTCAATTGTAAATGTTGCTTGTGAATGGAGCTCTGTCCATATTTATTGAATAGCTGGCCTATCGAGACGGAACTTTTTTTTCATGGGTAAACATCTTGTAGCTCTCCGCGGGGAAAAATCTGCAGGAAAAGTACCATTTGCCATTTTATGTTTTATTTCATGATCATCCAACTGCGATTACGGAATTAAATTTAACCTCACGCAACGATTAAGGTATATTACTAGAAAACACGGTTTTCTTAAGATTGTCCCATGTTTTTTTATAGATAATAATGTTTATAATAGTCCTCAGCTATTAAAAAATGCTAACGAGCTGTACTACACAGTTTAGGAGATGATAAATAATGAAATACGGGTTTGCAACCCGCGAGGCATACGGGAAACGGTAAAAATGAGTTGTTCGGAACGGTAACTAATTTATTCGTATTCAGGATTTTACCAGAAATCGATTTTATGCCTTAAAAATTAAGGTTTTCGAAAGTTTGAATAATTTTAATTTTTTATTTATAAAGAACGAATGCTTAAACAAATAATACTTCTGTGCTAAATGGAAATTGAATGACGCTGAATATTCACGATTTTTTTGTAAATTTTTCTCACGCAATTTAATTGACAAATTTACTGCAAAAGATATCCTTTTTTGGGATTTTTGCCGATTTTTTAAATTTATTTCACTTAATTATTCATGTGGAATTATGTCTACACGCGAGATGAAACTTTCCAAATGGTTTTGTTTTATTATTCATTTTATAATAAAACAAATAATTAAATTTTTTTAAAGTAGGAAAAAGTTTCATAAGAAAACGTAGCGAATAAAATATAAAATTCTATTGGATTCCTATTGAAAAATTCTGCAGATCATCTGCCTGTGTTTTTTCAATATTAAAATGTTCAATGGGCAATATTCTATAAAAAATCAATAGAATTCGATTTGTGTATACAACTCATTATATTAATACAAAAAACAAATTCCGCAAATTTCTTGAGCTTTTTGATTGACTCTTTTAATGGAAAGAGGAGGCAAATAAAGTAGAAAAACTTGAAACATGTATCCAGTAATTCCTATAGAAAATGTATCAATAACAAAAATTGTATAGAAAGAGAAAATTCTTCTGATTTTTGCAATAAAACACTTTCGATAGGATTTTCTATTGAAAAAGCGCGCAATGAAGCTGCGGAACTCTTTTATAGAATCCGTCAAAAAATAATACAATTTTCAATAAAAGTTCAATATAAATCCAATAGAATGTCCCATCAAACTCGCTATATTTTTCAATGAAATTTTGTCGTGTGTGAATGATAGCAGAAAAAAATTCTTGAGTAAATTTCTTTCCCAAGACGATAAGTTTTAGACAAAAATCAACACATGTTGAATTTTTCAATCAAATATCTATTAAAAACGTTCGACAAAATTGCATCATTTTCGATATAAATCGACGCAAAGAAAAATATAAATTCAATAGAATAAACTTATTCAAACTTATGCAAACTCAACTGATTGTTCTACTCTGTAACCAAAAGCAATACTTTCATCACAAATTCAAATGCATAAAAAACTGCAGCATCAGCTGAATTTGATTTCCCTCAACGAACAAAGAAATTCAATCCGCCGCGTCTCAGGTATGCCAGACACCCACCGCCATTCTTTCTTCATTCTAAAATTTCTCTCATTCCGACGAAATGCTAAAAATCACGAGCCTTAATCCCCTGGGTGGTAGAATAATCGGTAAGCCTTTATGCTGAAAGCCCACGTGCATGTACCATGGCCCCCATGGGCATCACCGTGGGTAAGCGCGTGCCGCTTCGCGTCATGGTCGTTAGCACCAGACAGCCTGGCAGCGCCTGGTATTTTCATTCTTGGAATAGCTGCATATTTCGCACAAGGCTCTCTTCTTCACATCTACAACCAATTTTGCTTATTTACATTTTCTGAGGAAGCTGCCTCCGGCCTCACACTAGCCCCATCAAAATCAAAACAAAATGACGGGAAGAAGAAGATGAGAAGGAGAAGACGAAATGGCTGGGAAAACATTCTGTGATGTACAATCACGAGTGAACAATAACTATGGAATCATGCATGATAATTTTTTTTATATTCATGAGACGAATTCTCGTGAAAATGCTGAAAAAATAAAATTTCTAGAACTTTCGGGGAAACTTGAGAGTCTTCAGCGGTAGTTGTTAGACAAATTACTCCCATTTCTGGAAAATTTAAAAATTTGGAAATCTAGAAAATCGAGAAATCAAAGACAATGAATGATGTAATAATTTATGTGTTTATTTAGGTAATTAATGTTTTATTTCGTGAAATCAGATGAATTGAAAATTATATCATTTACCTTAATTATTTATTTGAATTTGAACATTCCGAATGAGGAGGTCACAATATTCTAATTCGCTTATGATACTTTTGTCCCAAATAAATTCTTATTTTGTGTTTTTAATGAGCAGCCGCAACCCTAGTAGAAATTGTGAGAGGCTCGCGACATTGACTATTGCAGCGACATTCACGCACGGAGTCCGCTGCCGTACTCCGCGGCTCACGGACGAAAAAAATTTAACAGAAAAACCTATCGAATTCGGTAGAAAATTCTATTGAATTTCTATTGAACTGTTCTGTTAGTTTTTGGCCGATTCTATTGAAATGTTCAATAGGAAATATTCAGTAGAAAAAGTCAATAGAATTCAATTTTTCTATATAACTTATTCTATTGAGATATTTTTTATAGAATTTTCTCGGCTCAAATTTTCTAAGTTTTTTCGTTTGATTTTCTTGATGAGAAGAAGAGAAAAATAGAATGAAAAAAACTTAGAAAATTTGAGTCGAGCAAATTCTATAGAAAATATATGAAAAGAATAAGTTATATAGAAAAATCGAATTCTGTTAACTTTTTCTATTGATTTTTTCCTATTGACATGTCAATAGAATCAACAAAAAAATAATAGAAAGTTTAATAGAAATTCAATAGAATTTTCTAACGAATTCGATAGGTTTTTCTATTAAATTTTTTCGTGCGTGATAGGTCGCTCCTGAAACCATTTTTTCATTTTATCGATAATAATAATCATCAATTAGTTGCGAAAAATTATTATTTACCAAAAAATCGTTAGTCCTTCAATAATTGATTTGAATTAATACACATAATCTGAAACTTTCGAAACGTAATTTTTACGTTTTTTTCTGCTAATTATTATTGAATTTTTCTCTCCGCGTAGGAATTTTGAGAAATGTGTTGTTCTAAAAACTACTATAATTTTTTAGAGACTTTAATTGACAAAGTCCAATTTTTTTTCAATTGTTTCGGTTATCCAGACAATTATAATTAAAGAAAAACGACGCGCGACGGGATTTCCCTCATAGGGTGACCCAATCTAGGGTTAAGCAAGTATCGTCTCGGATATTCTCGTCTCGGTCCGTGAAACCGAGACGATACGAGACGAGGCCGAGTCGTATCTCTTCATGAAATCAAGACGATACGAGACGAGACCGAGACTAGTCTCGACATCGGGGGCAGCCCAACATTGCAACGTTTAATTTTTTTGCTTTTTTGCTTCTTGCACCTATAATTGAATCACAATTGATGATAAACGACATTGAATTATCGCAATAAGTCGCTGGCGAGCTGAGCGAGCAGTGAGTGAAACCTTCTATGGAACTAAATTTTCTGATGATCAAGAACAATTCAGTAGCGAAGTGGTAAAACCGTTTACGTCGACTCATCTCGCAGTTGAGTTTTTGAGCAATATTTCCAAATCTAAGGGAGATAACGAAATTTTCATAATTACGTTTGTTGTAGCTTTCAATCGGCTCTACAAAAAAGGTTATAATAAAAATTTTGCTATGTCCCTTAGGTTTCGAGATATTCTCTGAAAACTGGTCAACAGTCAAAATTGACTTGTACCGTTTTACGACTTCGCTACTGAATTATGATGAAATAAACAATTTCGATATTTTCAAATCGATAATTAGCCTACCTGAAGACGCAGAAAAATAAAAATAGAAAAGTTAGAACAGTGTAAAAAGATATTCTGAACTCAATGCCAGAGGAGAATTTGGGCTACGTTTAGAGCATGATATTTTATTTTTGAGTAATTAAATTAGAATGATGAGTTAAAATTTACATTTATATGACGGGATTTATTCTATATCTGTTTTGCAACTATTTTGATTCAAGCTTTGAACGTCTCCTCTATTTCATTTCGAACCAGTAGGGGACGTTTTACAACCTGGAAAAAAATTAGAAAGGCGACTTTTTGAGGAAGATTCATAAAATCATTCAATAGTGAAGAGGTTAAACTGTTTAAGTACCTTAGAACACCCATAAAATTTGAACCGTTTAATCTCGGCATTACAGAGTTGAAGAATTGGAATTTTCGGAGATTACGTTCGTTTTCATGAATAATTTATTGATAGTTTCCATCGTAAAAATAATTTTTTTCGAAATCATAATAAATTTGTCCATAATCAGAATTTTAACCATTTTTCAAGAGTTTGTTGAAAAAAGCGGGAATTTTAAGAAAAGAATAATTTTCCTTTTGTCATTGAAAATTTCTAGTGACGGAACTTGCAGAATTTGAGCCTAGGTATTTTTATACATAGGAATAATTCCAACAGAATCAAAAGAAGAAACAGAAAACTGAAATTTGATAATTTAAATTTGATCTCTTCGAAATGGTCTTTATTTCCAAACTTCACTGTTCACTCCTCATTAGAATAATTAAACCATTGAATTGTACTTCTACTAAATATCAGAGGCATTTCCACTGAAATTAAGTAGAAAATTCCTTATCCTCAAGACAACGGAAGATGCTCGAATGAAGTTTCTTAAATCAAGATTTCGTCTTGGAAACAAAAAACCGTTTCTTCTCTGTGCGATTCAACTTCCGTTGATTCTGTTTCTTATCACCCGAGTGAATGAGATAACGCAATTTTCGGTGTACTGTATCTAGTTGTATAAGGTCGATATCAAAATTTTTGTCTGTTGAGTCAGAAGTGTACAAATAAAAAATAGGGAGTGTACAGCGAGACAACTTTCTGAAAGTTTCTGTGATTTCCTAGAAAATGATGGAATGCTCCTCAGAGATTAAAAAATTCCATTTCCCTAATAATGTATAAAATTTCTAGATCTCCTGGGGAAATTTAAGAATGTTCAACGGTAGTTGTTAATCAAATTATTCCCATTTCTGGGAAATTTAGAAATCAAATACAATGAATGAACAACCCCAAGCGGCCGGGGTCACGCAATTCTAGAAAATGGAATGTTCCACAGGGGAAAAAAATGATGTGCCTAATGATTGAATTTTGGAAATTTCTAGAATTATCGAGACTCCTTGACAATTTCCCAACAAAGTCATTAGACAAACCGTTTTCTTTCGTTATGACAAATTTCCCTTGCAATCTTTACTATTTTCTGAAACCTCTTACTTACTTCAAAATTTGAGAATATTCATCAGTTTTCTGGAAAATTCTAAAACCTTTTCCAGAGTTCTAAAAAATTCGACAGTGTTTTTAAAAATCGAGAAAATTCTGCGGTAAGAAATGTAGAAAAAATTCCGAGATTTTCTAAAATATTCTCGAGAATTCGAAAGAGTCACAGACTCGTAGGGTAAAACTGACCACTAACAACAAATTAGTAATTTTTTTTTCTTTCCTTCAAATCAGGAACACTGAGTGTATTGAATTAAAAGTGGGTTTCAGGGTCATAACAGTCACAGAGGTTTTACAGACAAGAAGTGTCGTTGAACCGCAATTTGATCAGATTTGCTAATCACCTCAAACCACAAATGATTTTGAATTTTTGTTTTTGCTTCCATTCGGAAGCCCTGCGGTCCGTTTTGCCCTACCCTCCCCTACGTGATTCAACTGTAACTAACTGTAATTTAACGTCTTGATCTAATAACTATCGACATGCTTCTTTTTTTTTATCGTTATTTTACATCGCTTCGACCCGGTTAGGGTATACTGCGATGATGATCAAGACTTTAACTCTAGACTGGTCACCATGCGAGGGAATTGCCGCAACACGTCGTTTTATTCACCTTGCCATCGACTGGTTGACCGGAAAAATTTGAGAAAAATTGAATTCGTCAATTGAAGTATCTGGGAAATTCTAGTATTTTTTTTTCAATATTGTATCCTTAATTCTGGGAGAAAAAAAATTATTTCCAACAGGTGAACAATTTTCTCCCGTGTTAAATGAAATTGCCTGTTGCACGACGTTGCTGGGAACTCGCTAAACGCGCCCGGGAAGTGTAGAGTGGATTCGGCAACGCTGGAGCCTAAATAACACGGCGGCACTCTCCCGCGACGGTGACTGAAGTCGCATTTTCCTATTAGGTGACCAGCGCAGGGTTAAATGGTTAGATTCACCATTCTACCCGGCCAGGATTTGAACTCGGAACCTTTCGCATGTGAGGCAATGAACTTACCCACTGCGCCAAGCCACCGGGGTCAACATGCTTCTGAATTTTTGTAAATTCACAAAAAATACGATGATAAGTTAACATTTAATAAAAAAATAGCCTACGAGTATTAAATCGGTTGCGATAAAAGGCCAATCCTCAGTCGATGTTTGGCGAGCCGATATTGGGCCGATATTTGGCCTTCAATGGGAGCTCGGGGCCCGATGTTGGGCCGATATTTGGCCGCGTTGCATCTATCGGCAACCCCTGCTTGGGTAATACCATACGTTAAATATAATGTATATTTAACGAACTTCCGTATTAATAAAAGTAATCAATAATCTTCGAAATCAAATTCCTCCTCAGGCAAACAAGGTACCTCGCGTGCCGGAGGTATTGAACAGTCGGAGTGGAAAGTTTCGCATGGCCAATGCATTACCGCATATCTCGATTCGAAAATCCTAGGCTTTCAGAACCTTCCCTCCTCCCCCCTCCCCCACAAGAGAAATATTTTCTTTATATGAAGTCCTGCCCCCCCCCCCCCCTTCAAATCACTCCGGGAACTGGAGAACAATCAGAAGTTTGTATCCAAAACTCCCCCGCCGCCCTCTCCTATTAGCTACTTTTTGTAATTCCCATTCGTAATATCTCAACATGAAGAAGGCGCTAATGACTTTCTTATCACAGAATGCAGTAGGGAGAGAAACACAGAGAAAAATATTCAGTCAAAAATAGGGAACTCACAGTTCGCTCAACGATTACGGAATCGACTCAGAAAAATTACGTGACGGTATCGTAATTTTTCACAGGAGATTCAGATAAAAATTAAGGAACGCTCTGGAAAAATTCCGTGATTTTAGGCAAAAATTACGTGACAGTTTCGTAAAATTTCCTGCAACTACATTTCCCTCGGGAATTAGGGAAAAGATACGTAATTTTTATTGAATATTTCTCTCCGTGGTTCAAACAAAACCTTTTAAGAGCCAAAGTTCCTAATTCTATATAAAAGCTGTCATTGCATGGGAAAATACACTCGATTTCGAAGCAGTGACATTCGAGAACTCTAAGACTCGCTAGTATTCGTATAACATGGAACTCCTGAACATGAATGTTTTTCTCTTCGTTGTACTCGGCATCGTAGGCTCAGGTAAGCCGACCTATAGTATTTTAAATTACTAAAACTACAGGAGGTGCTATTGCCAAATTTTGAGGCTTCACACTGAAAAACCTAAGCGAAATTTACGGTTTGCTAATAGTAATGTAGACTCACCGGCAATATGATGTCTAGTAGCTGTTTCGGTTATGAAAATCGGAAGTTAGACTTCAAAAAGGCGTTTTTTATGGTCAAAATAAAAATGTAAATTTCGCTCAAAAAAAGCCTCTTCTACGTTTTACTACACTGGTAGAAATTTCGGCTGGCGGGACGATTTTGAGCGTCAGGGCGACGTTCGATGGGCGCACGCGCCCGTATCCATTGGACTCCACTCGCCCGGATCCACGCGGGCGCCGCGCGCGCCCGTGTCGTACTTACAAGGGCAGACAAGTTCTTAACCCTTAAGGGGTAACAGAACACCACCTTTTCCTAGAAATTTTCAAACAAATTTCCTGCTCAAAGTTATTCCTATTTTTTGAACCCAAAGCACATTGATCTTCATCATCGCTTCCTGGATATTAATGTGCTTGGATTTGTAAAAATATCGATAACTTACAGCAGGAAATTTGTTTAAAAATTTGGCAACTTAGCGACATTCTGTTATCTCTTAAGTGGTCGCAACTCTTCGCTGAACGTAGTTGGTTGCACGATAAGAGAATCCTCGCCCCCGGTATTTTACGATTTTGAGAAAAAAAAAGTTGAACAAAAAAAAATTATTCCACGTTCACGTTGCCCCAGAAATGCGGAAATAAAAAAAAAAAATTTTCACTCGCAGCCAAAGTGCCATATTTAGGCTTTTTTCGGGGGGAAAGTCGACTTTCGCCAAAATCGAATTTTCCCGCCGAGTGAACGTTGATTCTGTATTTTCTGGCTCGCCTAAAGCCACTGAGCCCCTCACTTGCCCCAGAAATGCAGAAATAATAGTACATTATGTCATCAGGTGATAAAAGTATTATCTGGCGAATGTGACTTTATAATCCGAGCCGAAGGCAAGGATTATAATCACATTCGTCAGATAATACTTTTATCGCCGTGTGACATACAATATTTTTCGTCGCTGGGCCTGAAAACCGTGATCTAACCGAGCAAAGCGAGGTTAGAATCGCGGATTTCTCGGGCCTAGTGACGAAATAGTATATTATGTCACCAGGTGATAAAAGTATTATCTGGCGAATGTGGCATTATCCGAGCCGAAGGTGAGGATTATAATCACATTCGCCAGATAATGCTTTTATCGCCGTGTGGCATACGATATTTTATGTCGTTGGGCCCGAAAACCGCGATCTAACCGAGCGAAGCGAGGTTAGAATCGCGCTTTTTTCGGGCCTAACGAAATAAAAAAATTTTTTTACACGAGGAACTGTACCGTCAATCCCGGGTGGTAGTCCTGTCAGTCTTTTTCATAAGTTGCTCTGGATTCATAGAAGGGTTTATGAAACAATAAGAAATTATTTGAACACATATCCGTAAACATTAATAGGATTTTTTTAAAAGAAGTGCGATTGAGCCTTTAAAATTTTGTAATCCAAGGCTTGGACCAAGCCTTGGCGCCCAGCATTGTTCAAGCCTTATGGACTTAGTCTGAAACGAGGTTATCATTTTGGGGCTGAAGGAGGGCTGATCCAAGGCTGAGCTCCAGCCTTGGTTGAGCATTTCCGAGCTTTGCTCCAGGGCTTGATGAGTCCTGTTTCTATCCTCAATTCCTACCTGGGCGTGCGCGAGCCAAAATTTCTACCAGGATTGCCCCTTCAAGGGATCCAAAAAATATTATTATTATCACTATAATGGTTATTAATTTTTCATTTATTTGAATATTGTTACATTGAAGTATATTTTTGCAGACGCAATAGATTCCGACTGGCCCTTTGAACTGCGGCAGTGGGTAAGTTCGTTGGTTCACATGCGCGAGTTCAAGAATTGATTCAAGTATATTTTATACTAAATTTAGATCTATTTTTTTTCATCTGAATAAGTGCATTTTTTTCGAAAATTTTTTCCAAAAACAAATCGTTCCCCAACCATTGTTGGCAAGCGATTTAGCCAAAAAACGCACTTATCCTAGTTTACCAATTCACTACAGAACTATAATTGTTATCTTTCGACAGAACTTTTTTGTTTCGAGTGTTTTCTTCTTCGAGATTATTCCACCCATATCGTTTAACCTTCCTTGAGGTGCTCATGGACTCGGGCATGGTTTATGGGAGCTCCGTGGGTGGTCTTCATCGCTGACAGACTATCCAGGATGCAATCGACTCTGCCTTCGAGTCTCAAGAACCCGGTACCGGTACTAGGCATTGTCTGATGCACAGAGGATACCATATCTGATGCACGAATGTTAATTTAATAGTTACTCCACCCGCATTCAACGCGCGGCATCATTGTGGGACGCGTGGGTGTTTGGTTAATTCAGTCATTTTACATATTATTTTTCTTTGTTATTGTTAATTGATTGTCTCGTGGCTATGATTTATGCGGCTGTTTCGTTTGTTTGATTTACATTAATTTGGTTTGTTGATGAGGAATTAATGAGTAGCGAAAATGACCACGAGGCGTGCAAACATAATTCCACTTCAGGTTTTATTTGTTTTTTCTCAGTTGTCGTTGATTTATTGTCGAGGTTTTCCTCTTATTTTCTAGACAGAAAAGCATTAATGGACTTTGATTTTTTGACGTGGATACGTCTATGGTTTCAATATGGGGGTCATTTTGGGAAACGGTTCTTATGCACAGCGCCGTCTATCGGAGTTCTAAAAAATTCTAGACATTTCGAGGTAATTCGAGAAGTTTCTTAAAATTTCTAGAAATAGAATTTCTAGAAATTTCAAGGAAATTAAGGGAGTTTCTAGGAAATTTGAGAACGAAAGAAAGACCATAGACGTATCCACGTACAATTACAGCTGTATCAAAGATGCAGCCACCTGCAATTTTTTATATATATTATGTTTGTCAATAGAAAATTTAACTTTTCAATGTTTCTGAACTGATGAAATTGCAGAATACACTGTTTTCAGCAATTTTTTCTTCTTCATTGAAAAAAATAGAGGAAAACTGGAGATTATGCTGAGAAATTTTTACAGGAAAAATATCAACAGAATAAATTTTATAGAACAGTTAAACTAATTAATTATTCTATATTCCATTGTTTTTTTAAAAGAAGAGCTGTACTTTTTTCAATAGAAATCGGTAAAGAACTAGTGAAATTTTGAATGTGATTTGCACATCACGTTTGACATTTTCTACTTCTAGTGTGGAGATTTTTTCACAGAGAAATCTAATAGAAAACCTAGGCCCATTAGCCTGAAAATTCCACTCGTTTTTCATCGATATTGTTCCACGGCTTTCGGTGTGTGTTTTTTAACAGAAAAGTTCAGAAGAAAATATTGTATCGAAATAATCAATTTCGATTGTTAGGATTTTTTATATAAAATTCCTCCATTCGTGGATTAAAATTCCTCCATTTTGATTGCGTAAATTTTTTAATGAGAGAAGAAAAAAAATATAGATAAGGAAATATTCAATGGCAACTATCTTAATAGACTGTTGAGTAAAATTGAAATTTAATGGAAAATTTAGTAGTCATTATGAGAAAAGCGATATTGAATTCGATTAAGGAAAGAAATTATTCAATGAAATTCCAAATTTCCAATTAACTGACAACTCACGGGTATATTTACGTGAATGTTCTTGATTTCTATTTATTTAAATTAAATAATTGAGCTGAAATATACATTTTCCATTAATACTTCCAATCAATTAATTAATTTTCAATGATAAAAATCCCGGAAATTTCACTTCAATTGCCACTTGATAAAAAAATCAACAAGTCTACCGGAAATTTCCGTCAAATAATAAAATAAATTGAACAGAAAAGTAAAAATCTATCGACTTTCTCCATTAAATATCGAATAAAATGAAGAAAATTCTCGGATTCATGCGAATTAGTGCGCAAAATCAATGCTCATTTTTGGGTGGTCTTGCCAAGAATTTCATGGACGAGCAACTTCTCGATATTAAGCCAAAAGAAATACTCAAGTGTCGGTGGTTAAGGGCGCGTAAAATGGTTTTTATTCTTCTTCTTCTCACGCTTCGTTACATTGTTCCTCCTCACAGCGATCCAGCTGCGTTGATTTTTCTCTGAAAAAAAAACCAATGACAAAAAAATGCGGAGAGATTTACAGACGTTCGGTGTGACGAACAAGCTGGCACTGTACACCAGACGAGAAATTGAGGATTGGCAAAAAATGATGAAAAATTTATGTCAAGTGTCTGGAAAAAGTGCCTCCGGTTCAATACGTCGATTCGACCGGTTTAGTTTAATATATGAGCCACTGTAACATCGGGATTGTTTCTATTAGTCGGCGGAGTATCAAAGACATAGTACAGATGTCCCGCGCGGATGTGTCTTGTGCAAATAGAAGATTATAATGTATGGTAACTCTCTCCACGATTCCATCGGGCCTTGATGCTCTGCGACAAATATTATTACAGTGGTGATAACGTAATTACGGTAGTTGGGGAGAATTGAGATAAGCGAGTGTTCTACAATCTTTCTCATCTTTTAGGAATGTATGCGGCGATGAGGGAATCATTTTTTTTGCTCCAGAATTCATTAATTTTTTTATAACAAAATTTTATGCTCAAACGTTTGCACGGAGAGAAATATTCAATAAAAATGACGTATCTTTTCCGTAATTCCGGAGCGAAATGTGGTTGTAAGAAATTTTACGGAATTATCCGGAAATTTTTCCAGAGCGTTGCGTAATTTTTATTTGAATCTCCTGGGAAAAATTACGATACCGTCACTTAAAGTAACTCTACCCTTACGGTAAATTCAAAGATTATTGAAAACTGCAAGAAAATTGCAGAAAACTCGATTAGATTCGGAATTCTGATTTTTTTCTCAATTTAATTATCGATTTGGTTTTCAAAGAAGGAATGTTTAAAAATCAGGATTTAACCCAATGTCTTATGTGAAAATCAACATTTCCATTGTTATCAAAGATAAAAATTTGAATTTTTTTCCATTAGATGTGAAAAAATCAAGAATTTTTTTTGACACCTCATAAAAAATAATTCACCGTTTTGCAAACAAGTTTTATTATTTATTTATAAAAGGGAAATGTTTGAAAAATTAGCAATATTTTGGGAAATTTAATTTAGATAATACTGATTGGGTATGAATTTTTTCAAATTTTTTCCATGCAATTTAGTTGAAAAATTTAAAAATTGAAAGAAGAAGGGTAGAGCTACTTCAAATTTTCTAAGTCGATTCTGTAATCGGTGAGCATATTGTGAGTTCTGTAATTTCTACTGAACATTTCTTTCCGTGTGATGAAAATATTATGATTACACGCGGAAAAATTTAATTAACGTGGATTTTTGCTTCCGAATGGAAGCACTGTAATCGTCCAATTTTTACATTCTCTAATTTTAATTGGAAATGATGCAGAATGGTCTGAAACGTAAAAATACGAACGTAAAAATTCCCAGTAGTCGATTTCAAGAAAATTGAGAAATTAAGGATGTTCATCCAAAATCGCAAGTATTCATGAAAAATTGTTTTTTTTTTCAATTGAGAGATGAACTTATTCCCTTTATCTTTATAAAAATTTCAATCCACCAACCCACGTTTATTACTTAGACATGGAGTGGACAAAATGCACCGAACGCGTGCGCTAACATGCGCTTATATGGGATAGAATCTTTCAAATATTTTCTCTTTTTTCTCAGGTACTCCAAATTTTTCTCTGGCCATTCGATTTAGAATAATTTTGCACATTACGTTCTATTTTTATTTCTGTTTTTAGAGTCTTCTAGTAGATGAATTATAAATTTCATCATAAATCCCAAAATCTTAAATTTCAAAAAATTTCTAACAGTGTAAAGTAATTCCCAAAAATCTGAAATTTCGCCAGATTATAGGTCCTAATGAGGACTAACTCTGTGCAAAATTCAACCTGATCGATCTAATAATTTTTGACAAAAAAGCGATTCGGTTTTAAATCGTTGTCCGCAAATATCTTCAAAACTAGTGGATCGATTTCGATTTTTTTCTCAAAATATTCGCTCCGCGCGCCTGCCCGATCTCTAAATAGAAAATTGTAATAAAGATTTTTATTTTTATTTAAAAGAAACATTTTTCTGGGTGTATTGACGAGGCTTCTTAACTATTAACATCATGACATTAGTTAACTATTCACGGATGGCGGTAATAGTTAAGAACTCTCATTAACAACAACTAAATCCCTCCATCTTTTTTATCAGCGTGCACTAGATTTTTCTCTGAATTTTTGTCATCCGGCCCTTTGAATTAAAAAATACCCCAGTCTCTGAATTGAATCAACATCCTGTCTCTAATGAAAATTATGATTTTCCTTCTGTTGTGGAGTATCCGTCGAATCTGACAGAGCCAGAGGACGAAACTTCGGCCCCACCGTCAGCAACAACGCCCAAGCCACCAGTGAAAATAACTTCAAGGCCCATCATTACCATTACCACCCAGAAAACTTACGATCGCCGTAACAATACTGCTATCTCGCAACAGCATGCCACTAATGGATTACAATCGATGCAAAGTGATCAGAAGTTCCAGACAAAGAAATCCACCGTTCCAACGCGTCAGTACAAACAGAAAGGTAAATTCAATCCTCCATTATAATTAATCAAGGACGTTTGTCCATTCCGCGCGAATTATTTTTTTAATATTCAGCACGAAAAAATATTGTTTAAATGAATAGAAAACTGTTTAAAATATTTTATTCGATCGAAACGCGCCATTTCTCCATCCCAAGACAATCGGAGCCAAAAGTTAGTCCCTATGGATTTCAGAAAAAAATCTAAATAACTTTATTTATTGCAGCCTCATAAATTATTGAGTTTTTCTATTCTCATGTGTTCTTGATGCAGGCAACAATAACTGTTTGAATTAAATAGAAAATGAGTTGTTAATTTTTATTTGAATCAAATAGAAAGGAATGCTTTCACAAAATTTCTTTTCATTTTTCGAGAAAAAAAAATTTGGAATTCTATTTTTCGCGTGATTTTTTCTCAGAAATCTGATTTCGTCGATCAAAATTGTCTCCGGTCACCCAAAATTAGAGAGTAGATTTTTTTTTAACCAAAAAGTCAACAACAATGATCACAAATTTAAACTTAAATTAAACTAAAGTTGAAAGCAACTACTGCAGGCATTAAAATACACTATCACATCAACATCACTACCTCATCAAGTTATTACCCACATTCTGAATCCTAGAAGCAATGCTTTGTGAAAATAATAAATGAAATAGTATTCCCGAATTTATTTCAATTATTCCTCTTCATCAAATGAATGTTCATCGATTATTCCAAATAGTCTTTTGGTAGATGAAAATTATTTCAAATAAATATTTCAGATAGGGCCGGTGACGCCAAGCTCGATTAGTTATTTAAATCTTTGGATTAAATTTCGTCCAATGTCAATATTACGAGTTAACGGGCCGTTGACTGCGGATTTATTCAACTGATCTTGGTGCAATCGACCCACAATAAGTCAAATACACAATTAATTAATTTAAAAGCATTAGTCATTCCATTTAAAAATATTGTTAAAATGAATAGAAAACTGTTGAATAAGTCTTTTCATTCGATTGAAATGCGTCATTTCTCAGGATACACTCGCTTGTGAATACGGATCATTAATTAAACTAACGTCGAAAGTAACCAGTACAGGTATTGAATTCCACTATCACATCAACGCCGCCACCTCATCAAGTTATTACCCACATACCGAATCTAATCCTAGAAGCAACGATGTTTGAGAATAATAAATGAAATAGTATTTCCTAATTTATTTCAATTATTTCTCCTCATCAAATGAATGCTCATCGATTATTCCAAATAGTTTTTTGGAAAATGGAAATTATTTGGAATAAATTTTCAGATGAGTCAAATAAACAATCACTTAATTCAAAATCTTTAATCATTAGTTTGAAAAATATTATTGAAAGAATAGAAAATTGTCAAATATGTCTTTTCATTCGATTGAAATGCATCGCTAATTAAAATAACGTAGAGGTGCCCAAATATCTTAATACACGTTTGAAATTCCAACAAATTTTCATTTTATTCAGACGTTTTTTAGTGTCTGAAAAATGTCTACAAAAAGTGTGTGAAATTCAGACATTCGTTTTTGCTGTGTAGAAAATTGTCAAAAATGTCTTTTCATTCGATTGAAATGCGTCATTTCTTAGTATACACTCACTTGTGAATACGCATCATTAATTAAACTAACGTTGAAAGTAACCAGTACAGGTATTAAATTCCACTATCACATCAACACCGTCACCTCATCAAGTTATTACCCACATACTGAATCCTAGAAGCAATGATTTTTCATTTCAACACAGTTCATAACTACGATCCGACCGGATAGCAAACCTCATTGCAGCAATCGTCATTTGTCGCCCTATTGAACTTTTATTATATTATTCCACGTGGTCTCAAGGTGTAGCGGAGATAATCGCCCACATGCATAAACTCATGTAATCGCCAAGCTACCACACTTTATTACAGATGGTGAACTTTATTAATTCACACTGGAAAATCAATTTGTCATAGTTACACAAGAGTAACGGAATCGCCTCAACAATTCACAAAAATCCGTTACGCCCACATAATAATGCACGTGGTGGGCTCATCAAGCTTTCTACCTTTCACCAATCATCCTCTCTTTATTGAATCGTACTTATGAAACGGTGAGATGATGAATTTTTGTGGAATTCGATCATGATGTAAGAACAGAATATTCGATGGGAGAAGGCTTCCATTTCGCGAATATTATGATAATTGTGACGTATTTCAATCGGAGGAATCACCTTTATTTGAGTTTTTTCTGCCCATTTCAATGGAATTATTTTAATCGTAATGAAACGAATGACAATCGATATTCATTCCAAATAGGGGATTATCGCATGTTGATAAATGCATTCTCTCTGCTTCCTAAGCAATGATTTCAAGAATTCAGTAGTGAAGTGGTAAACGGAGATAAGTCGACTCATCTCCCAGTTGAGTTTTTGAGGAATATTTCCGAATCTAAGGGAGATAGCGAAATTTTCGTAATTACATTTGTTGTAGCCCTCAATAGGCTCTACAAAAAAGGTTGTAACAAAAATTTTGCTATCTCCTTTAGATTCCAAGATATTGATTGAAAACTGGTCAATAGTCAAAATTGACTCATCTCCTTTTACCACTTCGCTACTGAATTCTTGGATATGAATTCTCACAGTTTGTCTTGGATTTCATTGTGAGGAATAAATAATAATGCAGCGGGAGAAGTCGGTAAATTTATGGTCGAGAATTTCTGCAGAAAAATGGAAAATTATGGACTTTATTTATACTACATATTGCTTTTAATATTAAAGATATTCTTCAGCAAAATTTGTGTACAAAACTATAGTAGAATTCTGTAGGCTTCTCAAGAAGCAATAAAAGTAGCAATTCAAAAGAATTCTTTAGAGAAAGTGCTAGCATTTTCTAATAATTTTTTGCATACGTGAAAAGCTTTAACACGAGCTATTTGAATAAACCCGTTTATTTGATTAAATTATTTTTCATCACTTGTGCGTAAAGTGAAATATGGAACGGAAATACGGAAATATATAGTTCTGTTTGATTTCTCCACGAAATTCTGAATTTTCAATGACAAGATTTCCTGAAATTTCAGTGAAACTTGGACACTATGAAAATTTCCGAAATGTGGCCCGGAAAATTCAGACGAAAATTTTTAATAGTGTACAGAGTATTCTCTACTTTTTTGTGCCCACTTCGGTACGTCTCATGCATTGGTGAGAAGGTACACTAATTTTCGAGAGATTTGCTTGCCTCGGACGACCGCCGGAGCCGCACGCCACCCGTGCGACGACTACTGTCGTTAATTAATTAAATAATTCATTGATTAATTATCTCGTATTCCTTGATTGAGCACTTACAAGTCCCTGATTGAGCATTTACTCACATAAGAACACGATTCCTCAAGTCAAAAAATTCTCACTTTATCGTGAAATACTCATGTTTAAGTCGTAAACACTTCACATAACTATTGCTCCACACGATTTCAGTAGCGAAGCGGTAAAACGGTTTAGGTCGAATTATCTCCGAATCTAAGGGAGCTGACGAAATTTTGCTAACGACATTTTTTATGGAGTAAATTGTGGGCTACAAAAAAGTTCATAACAAAAATGTTGCTATCTCCATTAGATTTCGAGATATTCATTGAAAACTGGCCAATAGTCAAAATCGACTCGAACCGTTTTACCGCATGGCTGCTGATTAGTCCTCAGGTTTTGTGATATTGGGTCGTTTCTCCTCTCGCTGTATAAATTCACCCATTAGCAATTACATACTTCATTTAAAAACTGGTCCACACTGCGTACCCCCGAGTCAACTTTCTCATGACTCCATCGCTCACGACAAAACATCGATTCATCAGCTCTGATCCCGATAGAAAGGTAGAGTAGAGGCTTCGTATAAGATACCTCTCTATAAGATACCGCACGCTCCGAGCGCTCGAGGCCTACCGCCACGAGCAATCATTCCTCGAGTTATTTTTGGGGAATGGATTTTCATGACTGAGTAAGTTTAATAGATGTTGCATGTACTCGACTTCTGTTCAAGACTATGCAATTTGATTTTGAATTTATTAATGATGTCATCATCGTTAATTGCATTAATTTGCAATCAATAATGCAAACTACATGAATTTATGAGAATACAGTAGAGGCTTCGTATAAGATACCTCGCGCTCCGAGCGCTCGAGGCCTACTCCCACTCTCGGCACTTTTATCGCCGCCCGAATGTTCATGTTCCGTGGGCTTCTTATAAGATACCTATGGCCCCGGTCATTTTTCAACGGGAAGAGAGTAGTTATAAGGTTCAAACGGTGTTAAGGGTCAAACGGGAGGGACGAACGAAGTAATCATGAGGGTCTAATGACCTTAAGGGGGGGTCACACCACTTTTTTCAAGTAATGGAAATATACATCGATTTTTTTTCACTTTTCCCATCGAAAAATCGTAATTTTTCGTCTGTGATTATTCTCCAGTCCACCAACAATTCCCCGACATCAGCTGCCATTCTATCACGTGGGGTTATGTTTAGAGAGAAAAGGGAACTCGGACGATACAAATTCAAAACATTAAACACATAAATTGATTAGCTATCGATATTCATTCAGTAAAATTGAAAATTTCATTGAATTCGGGCGCAACGAGCGAGGTATCTTATTTGAAATTCGCTGATCCCGATTTTTCTCCTCTCTATGGGCGCGCGTAGTGGGGGCATCGGGGTTCCCGAAATTCCACTCTCCTACTGTCCCTAAAGTATCTTATACGAAGCCTTTTCTGTACTTAGAAAATCATAAAACAATCATTTTTCATTCATTGTTCTAGCTGGCGTGGGAGAGGTCATGCAGCACATACAGAAAGTGCGACAGGAAGGCAACTGTCAACAGCCGAGAGCGCGAGTCATACCTGTGCGTGACGTTTACCCATATACAACAACAAGATACATTCCACACTGCGCAATACTCCACAGATGCTCAGATGACACTGGATGCTGTGAATCAGAAGCACTGACCTGTGTACCCAAGCAAACGCAGCTGGTCGAATTATACTTTTACGTATGTATTAGCATTTCTGTCACTCCGAGATATCGTTCAGACTAAATTAATGGGATAAATAGGCCGACGTAATTAATTTTTTCTCGTCGTCTGTGAAATCAATTCGGTTAAACTCAATTGATAAGTATGAAGCCAAACCAATTATACACAGCTGGACACTATTCCATCAAAATAAAATGGAAATATCATTTTCAATGATTAATCGGGGTGAGATAGCTCTTGAAATTGTTTTTTTAAAGAATTATATTCCATCAGAGTGATAAATGGAAGAGTTTTCCATGGGTTATTTCACTCATACTTTATTCCTGTGATTATTCTCCAGTGATTCTCCCCCTGATTGCGATTTAGGGGGAAAAAAAATCATGGAATTTTGGATTTTACTGAAAATTCAATGTAATTTGGCACTGAATATTCGTAGTAGATTGGATATTCAAATACATTGAGGGATTCTCCTGTTTATGCTGCTTAAAATTGTGAAATTTTATTGAACTTTCAGTGAAACCTGAAATTTTATTATTTTTTTCCCCTACATGGAGAAAAATTCAATAAAAATTACCAGAAAAAAACGTAAAAATTACGTTTCGAAACATAATCCGCGAGTGAAGTACAATTCAATAAAAAGTGTTAGTTGTAACTGAAATTGTACGAATCGTCATGTAAATTCTACAATTTGTTCCGTAAAAATTAACCACCCGTATGAGTCACCGCTGTGGGGACAAGTCGTTCCGTAATTTTTCCCCAACGATTGAGAAATTTTACGGAACGGAACGTAGAAATAACTCACCAGCTTCATAAAAATGATTGAACGTTCAAGAATTTTTGATTTTGGAGGCATAATGAGTCGGCAAGTTTCTGTAAGATTTGACTTCTTCGGGAAATATTACGTGACAATTTCGTACTTTGTTCGGTGATGAACCTGAAAATTCACTAAACGTTTCAGATTTCTTGTCTCCCATTCCTATAAAAATTGCCGGAAAACGATTCCCCATTGCGGATTACGTGAATTGTTCCGTAATTTTTACTGAATATTTCTCGCCGTGCCTAAATCGCATTCAGTGTCATTGTCCTGAAAATTAGTGGTCAACTGTCGAATGAAATTTCATTTTTTTTTCTAGCAGTGTATTTTTTTTTTTTCTAACAGTGTATTCCAAATAATCTTTCGAATAATGGTAATTATTCAAATGAATTAATCATTCGATTCGAAGAAATTATTTTTCCAAGTGTTGCAATATTTTCTCGCGTGCATTATTTTCCGCTGATAATAAAATTCCGGGAATTCCCATTTGCCATCCGTGATAAATCGGAGATCACTCCGAAAACGATAATTCGTCTAAATATAATTCGCGAATGAGATAGAAATAAGTAAGTGGTTGGTAAGTATGTGGGACAAGAGGAGGTATCCAAAGACACCACAAGGGGCCGGAAGTATTTGATGCGATAACGGTCGATTTACGACGAACCAATTATCGAGTTGTGGTTGGTGATTGCCAATAGTTTTGCCCCCTCGTTGAGAATTACAATGGAACGATGGAGTTCACTTTAGTCCTGAGGTGTGCAATATAGGAAGTGTTTACGAGCGTTTCGTGATTCGTCAACGATAATTAATTGTCATGTTTGAACTTCATATTATGGACTTCCGGTGATAGGGTTTACTTGGGGAAAATTAATTACGCGGAAAATCGAAGGTCTTGACGGTCTTACGGGCAATCCTTCCTCGAGTTATTTTTGGGGAATGGATTTTCATGAATGAGTAAGTTTAATAGATGTTGCATGTACTAGACTTCTGTTCAAAACTATGTGATTTGATTTTGAATTTATTAATGATGTCATCATCATTAATTGCATTAATTTGCAATTAATAATGCAAACTACATGAATTTATGAGAATACAGTAGAGGCTTCGTATAAGATACCTCGCGCTCCGAGCGCTCGAGGCCTACCCCCACTCTCGGCGCTTTTATCGCCTCCCGAATGTTTATGTTCCGTGGGCTTCACGGAAGATGAATTAAATTAATTTTTTTTGGCACTTTCGTTTTTCGCGATTATCTCGGAAACTATGAGAGATAGAGCCTTAAAACCTATTCCATTCGATTCCTGAGAAAATTTGGGTTCCGTATAGGCAGATGGACGGCTCAGAATTGCGTTTTTCCACTTCCTACACCCTATACAAGATGAATTAAATTAATTTTTTTTGGCATTTTCGTTTTTCGCGATTATCTCGGAAACTATGAGAGATAGAGCCTTAAAACCTATTCCATTCGATTCCTGAGGAAATTTGGGTTCCGTATAGGCAGATGGACGGCTCAGAATTGCGTTTTTCCACTTCCTACACCCTATACAAGATGAATTAAATTAATTTTTTTTGGCATTTTCGTTTTTCGCGATTATCTCGGAAACTATGAGAGATAGAGCCTTAAAACCTATTCCATTCGATTCCTGAGGAAATTTGGGTTCCGTATAGGCAGATGGACGGCTCAGAATTGCGTTTTTCCACTTCCTACACCCTATACAAGATGAATTAAATTAATTTTTTTTGGCATTTTCGTTTTTCGCGATTATCTCGGAAACTATGAGAGATAGAGCCTTAAAACCTATTCCATTCGATTCCTGAGGAAATTTGGGTTCCGTATAGGCAGATGGACGGCTCAGAATTGCGTTTTTCCACTTCCTACACCCTATACAAGATGAATTAAATTAATTTTTTTTGGCATTTTCGTTTTTCGCGATTATCTCGGAAACTATGAGAGATAGAGCCTTAAAACCTATTCCATTCGATTCCTGAGGAAATTTGGGTTCCGTATAGGCAGATGGACGGCTCAGAATTGCGTTTTTCCACTTCCTACACCCTATACAAGATGAATTAAATTAATTTTTTTTGGCATTTTCGTTTTTCGCGATTATCTCGGAAACTATGAGAGATAGAGCCTTAAAACCTATTCCATTCGATTCCTGAGGAAATTTGGGTTCCGTATAGGCAGATGGACGGCTCAGAATTGCGTTTTTCCACTTCCTACACCCTATACAAGATGAATTAAATTAATTTTTTTTGGCATTTTCGTTTTTCGCGATTATCTCGGAAACTATGAGAGATAGAGCCTTAAAACCTATTCCATTCGATTCCTGAGGAAATTTGGGTTCCGTATAGGCAGATGGACGGCTCAGAATTGCGTTTTTCCACTTCCTACACCCTATACAAGATGAATTAAATTAATTTTTTTTGGCATTTTCGTTTTTCGCGATTATCTCGGAAACTATGAGAGATAGAGCCTTAAAACCTATTCCATTCGATTCCTGAGGAAATTTGGGTTCCGTATAGGCAGATGGACGGCTCAGAATTGCGTTTTTCCACTTCCTACACCCTATACAAGATGAATTAAATTAATTTTTTTTGGCATTTTCGTTTTTCGCGATTATCTCGGAAACTATGAGAGATAGAGCCTTAAAACCTATTCCATTCGATTCCTGAGGAAATTTGGGTTCCGTATAGGCAGATGGACGGCTCAGAATTGCGTTTTTCCACTTCCTACACCCTATACAAGATGAATTAAATTAATTTTTTTTGGCATTTTCGTTTTTCGCGATTATCTCGGAAACTATGAGAGATAGAGCCTTAAAACCTATTCCATTCGATTCCTGAGGAAATTTGGGTTCCGTATAGGCAGATGGACGGCTCAGAATTGCGTTTTTCCACTTCCTACACCCTATACAAGATGAATTAAATTAATTTTTTTTGGCATTTTCGTTTTTCGCGATTATCTCGGAAACTATGAGAGATAGAGCCTTAAAACCTATTCCATTCGATTCCTGAGGAAATTTGGGTTCCGTATAGGCAGATGGACGGCTCAGAATTGCGTTTTTCCACTTCCTACACCCTATACAAGATGAATTAAATTAATTTTTTTTGGCATTTTCGTTTTTCGCGATTATCTCGGAAACTATGAGAGATAGAGCCTTAAAACCTATTCCATTCGATTCCTGAGGAAATTTGGGTTCCGTATAGGCAGATGGACGGCTCAGAATTGCGTTTTTCCACTTCCTACACCCTATACAAGATGAATTAAATTAATTTTTTTTGGCATTTTCGTTTTTCGCGATTATCTCGGAAACTATGAGAGATAGAGCCTTAAAACCTATTCCATTCGATTCCTGAGGAAATTTGGGTTCCGTATAGGCAGATGGACGGCTCAGAATTGCGTTTTTCCACTTCCTACACCCTATACAAGATGAATTAAATTAATTTTTTTTGGCATTTTCGTTTTTCGCGATTATCTCGGAAACTATGAGAGATAGAGCCTTAAAACCTATTCCATTCGATTCCTGAGGAAATTTGGGTTCCGTATAGGCAGATGGACGGCTCAGAATTGCGTTTTTCCACTTCCTACACCCTATACAAGATGAATTAAATTAATTTTTTTTGGCATTTTCGTTTTTCGCGATTATCTCGGAAACTATGAGAGATAGAGCCTTAAAACCTATTCCATTCGATTCCTGAGGAAATTTGGGTTCCGTATAGGCAGATGGACGGCTCAGAATTGCGTTTTTCCACTTCCTACACCCTATACAAGATGAATTAAATTAATTTTTTTTGGCATTTTCGTTTTTCGCGATTATCTCGGAAACTATGAGAGATAGAGCCTTAAAACCTATTCCATTCGATTCCTGAGGAAATTTGGGTTCCGTATAGGCAGATGGACGGCTCAGAATTGCGTTTTTCCACTTCCTACACCCTATACAAGATGAATTAAATTAATTTTTTTTGGCATTTTCGTTTTTCGCGATTATCTCGGAAACTATGAGAGATAGAGCCTTAAAACCTATTCCATTCGATTCCTGAGGAAATTTGGGTTCCGTATAGGCAGATGGACGGCTCAGAATTGCGTTTTTCCACTTCCTACACCCTATACAAGATGAATTAAATTAATTTTTTTTGGCATTTTCGTTTTTCGCGATTATCTCGGAAACTATGAGAGATAGAGCCTTAAAACCTATTCCATTCGATTCCTGAGGAAATTTGGGTTCCGTATAGGCAGATGGACGGCTCAGAATTGCGTTTTTCCACTTCCTACACCCTATACAAGATGAATTAAATTAATTTTTTTTGGCATTTTCGTTTTTCGCGATTATCTCGGAAACTATGAGAGATAGAGCCTTAAAACCTATTCCATTCGATTCCTGAGGAAATTTGGGTTCCGTATAGGCAGATGGACGGCTCAGAATTGCGTTTTTCCACTTCCTACACCCTATACAAGATGAATTAAATTAATTTTTTTTGGCATTTTCGTTTTTCGCGATTATCTCGGAAACTATGAGAGATAGAGCCTTAAAACCTATTCCATTCGATTCCTGAGGAAATTTGGGTTCCGTATAGGCAGATGGACGGCTCAGAATTGCGTTTTTCCACTTCCTACACCCTATACAAGATGAATTAAATTAATTTTTTTTGGCATTTTCGTTTTTCGCGATTATCTCGGAAACTATGAGAGATAGAGCCTTAAAACCTATTCCATTCGATTCCTGAGGAAATTTGGGTTCCGTATAGGCAGATGGACGGCTCAGAATTGCGTTTTTCCACTTCCTACACCCTATACAAGATGAATTAAATTAATTTTTTTTGGCACTTTCGTTTTTCGCGATTATCTCGGGAACTATGAGAGATAGAGCCTTAAAACCAAATTTGGGTCGCCTATAGGCAAGTGGATCGCTCAGAATTGCTTTTTTCCACTTCCTAGGCCTTATGCAAGATGAATT
>NW_021680366.1:1014115-1015238 GCF_001412515.2 Diachasma alloeum
ATCAATTAGCCCCTCATGTATAGATATTCCAAATTTTTATTTTTTTCCTCATTGAAGTAGTTTTGAAAAAAATTGCGAGCTAGTGAAAAACATTTGCTAGTTAGGACTATTTTTTAAATAAATTTTTGAAAAATCTCCCCTGAAAAAAAGGCGTTATCCCCCCTACTTCATTATTTCCAAAAAATTTTATCACCAATCGGTAGCAAATTGTTTGAAGATTTTTGCGAGTTAAGAAAAAATCGTCAATGCACTCCTATTATTGTGTAAATTAACAATTCCAATTTCAACTGAAAACCAGAGTTGATGACCAGAGTTTGTAGCAGAGATGTCAGACAAGATATGAATGTTTTTTTTGGCTCAAATGAAAGAGCGGGTCGAGAAATGGCGTGCAGAAGTCTTTAAAGATGACAAATCTCTCTAAAGATGATGTCTGTTTTCAATTGAAAAGCGCAATTGTGACAACATTTTCCAGTGGGTTCTAGGAGTCTCCCCTGGTTCAACACCATCTTTAGAGGTCCTAGCACGCCATTTCTCGACCCGCTCTTTCGTTTGAGCCCAAAAAAACATTCATATCTTGTCTGACATCTTTGCTACAAACTCGGGTCTTTAACTCGGGCTTTCAATTGAAGGCCCGAGTTTGTAGCAGCGATCTCAGACAAGATATGAATGTTTTTTGGGCTCAAATGGAAGAGCGGGTCGAGAAATGACGTTCTGGAGCCTCTAAACATGACAAATGTCTCTAAGATGATGTCTATTTTCAATTGAACAGCAGAGTTGTGACATCATTGTCTAGGAGGACAATGGGGTCTAGGAGTATGTATAGATCATTGGGGTCTAGGAGTCTCCCCTGGTTCAACACCATCTTTAGAGGTCCTAGCACGCCATTTCTCGACCCGCTCTTTCGTTTGAGCCCAAAAAAACATTCATACCTTGTCTGACATCTTTGCTACAAACTCGGGTCTGCAACTCGGGTTTTCAATGGAAGGCCCGAGTTGTAGACACGAGTTTGTAGCAGCGATGTCAGACAAGATATGAATGTTTTTTTGGGCTCAAATGAAAGAGCGGGTCGAGTAATGGCTTGCAGAAGTCTTTAAAGATGACAAATCTCTCTAAAGATGATGTC
>NW_021680366.1:1015533-1016064 GCF_001412515.2 Diachasma alloeum
CAATTGAAAACAGACATCATCTTTAGAGACAATTGTCATCTTTAAAGACTTCTGCACGCCATTTTTCGAGCCGCTCTTTCATTTGACCCAACAAAAACATGTCCGTGACTATTCGCACCATTGCGTGAGTCACGCCCGTACACTCCATACACTCCACGCATGCGTGAAGTTTGTGTGTTTCACGCAGCCGAATTTTCATACTGCTGTGTATTTCACGCAGTTGAAGTTTCATACTACTGTGTGTTCCACGCAGTTGAAGTTTTATACTACTGTGTATTTCACGCAGTTGAAGTTTCATACTACTGTGTGTTCCACGCAGTTGAAGTTTTATACTACTGTGTATTTCACGCAGTTGAAGTTTCATACTACTGTGTGTTCCACGCAGTTGAAGTTTTATACTACTGTGTATTTCACGCAGTTGTATTTTCATACACCTGTGTGTTTCACGCCGTTGTATTTTTATACACCTGTGGGTTTCACGCAGTTGCATTTTTATACGCCTGTGTGTTTCACGCAGTTGTATTTTTATAC
>NW_021680366.1:1016835-1044356 GCF_001412515.2 Diachasma alloeum
TTAGAAAATACAGAATCAACTTTCACTTGGCGAAAAAATTCAATTTTGGCGAAAATCGACTTTCACCCTTGACCCACGTGAAAATGAAAAAATTTTCCCCCTTTTCTGTCACCTCCGAGGGTTTCATTGTCATTAGAGGTCAATAAATACAGAATCAACGTTTACTATTTTTTATTTAAACACCGCTTGCAAACGGGGAGATGAGGGTGGCTAAAATATATTCTGCCACCCTGTCTCCTCGTTGGCTACAAATTTCAACCCTCCGTATACATGCGCTCCCCTTCACCCGCTCGTAAAATCACGCGTTCTCGGTAGCATCGAGGAGGACTTCTCAGGACCGAAAAGAACTGAGGATTCGAATGGTCTCTGGAAAAGTACGTCGCAGAACTGATTAGGACTTACCTGGTCCATCTAGGTCTGGAGAGATCTTGAAAGACCTGTGTACGTCCAATCAGAACCAAATTCTCGACTTGGGATTTTTTTTCACTTTTCCCATCGAAAAATCGTAATTTTTCGTCTGTATTATTCTCGAGTCCACCAACAATCCCCCGCCATCAGCTGCCATTCTATCACGCGGGGTTATGTTTAGAGAGAAAAGGAAACGCGGGCGATACAAATTCAAAACATTAAACACATATAAATTGATTAGTTATCGATATTCATTCAGTAAAAATGAAAATATCATTGAATTCGGGCGCAACGAGCGAGGTATCTTATTTGAAACCCGCTGATCCCTATTTTTCTCCTCTCTATGGGCGCGCGTAGTAGGGGCATCGGGGTTCCCGGAATTCCACTCTCCTACTGTCCCTAAGGTATCTTATACGAAGCCTCTACTGTACTTATGCTAACACTTAAAAATTTTCTCCGGACAAGACAATCTCATTCTGTTCAAAGACTTCTTTCTCTCTCCGTGTGAGCGCAAAATTATTTACCAGAAGATTTCACGATTCTAGAAATTGACAAGAGAATATTTTCTTGTATCAAGGAAATCATCTTTATCTTTATCAAAAGTAATTTTTTCTCTTGGCGTTCTATCGGATGGACTCATTTTCACAGAATTTCCATAATCCTCAAAACATTCCCATTCAACACGAAAAGTGTTACTTCCCCTCTGAACTACTTTTCGCCCCATAAAACGCGCCGATTCCCTCGAGTTCTTCCCACACTGAATTTCCCATGTTCCCTTTAACTCATTCCCACTTCATCAAGGTTAATCCAAAATTAACCGAATATTTATCCGCCGATCCCCTCCATTACCTTCCGTTGAAAAATCCAGACATCGCTCCGTTTATCCACTCCAGCAGATGAGTCCCATAAATATTAATATTATGAGAAAAAACACCCATTAGGAATGCAAAATCATTGGTTACGGCTATTTACACCGTCAAAACAATATCCCCCGGCACTTCCCTCGCGGAGATAAATCAAGAGTGATGAATACTGACACCACAACTGGGAAAAAAAACTCATAGGAAAGCTCAACGCATCCGTTAGAAAATTCTCTTCAATTTCTTTTGGAATTTTTATTAATTTTTCCGCATTCCATTGAAAATTCTTCAAGTTTGTTTCAACTGCATTTATTGGTTCTCCTATTGCAATATTCATGCAAAAAATCTTCGGCAATTTATTGATTTTTCCCACAAAATATTCTCTTCTAAACATTTCGAAGAATTTCGCAACTGGAAAAATAAGGGAGTCCATTTTGCTCTAGGAGTCCATTTTGCCGTACCCTCCTTTATTTACGCTCTCGTATCGAAATATACTATTTTCGCCTTGGCGTATATTGTTAAAAATTTTCGTCCGAATTTTCCGTGCCAAATTCTGGAAATGTTTAACGTGTTTAACCCTAGTTTAGTCACCACAGGCGACCGTGCGGCTCCGGCCAGCTGCGCGGGGATTCCCCGCCGTGTAATTTAGGCTTTAGCGTTGCCGAATTCACTCTACACTGCCCGGGCGCGTTTAGCGAGTTTTCGGCAACGTCGCGTCATGGGCATTTTCATTTAACATGGGAAAAAATGATTCATCTCTTCGAAATAATTTGTTTTCTTTAGGAATTTCGGGAAATATGCTGTTCTAAAAATTGCTGTAATTCTTTAGGCAGTTGAATTGACAAAGTCAAAGTTTTTTGAACTTTTCCGATTAGCCAGTAAATTGTAATTAATGAAAAACGATCCGGGAGGGGGTTTCCCTCATATGGTGACCAATCTAGGGGTAAGTTCCACTGAAATTTCAGGAAATCTTGTCATTAAAAAATCAAATATTCCATTGATTTTCTGTTCAAATGATCTGGAAATCAATCAAATACTTCATTTTCAGTTCAATTATTTTGTGAAAATTGTTTTGTGAAAAATCTGGAAAATTCAGTGAAAAATTAAAAATTCATGGCATTTTGTTTTTGAGTATTTATGTTCCACTGAAAATTCCATCAAATTGTGAAATTTCCATCTCACTCCCACTCCCATTGAAATTTCATGATTTTTTTCCCCTTCCGCTCGGACGCCAACTCAACGCGAGTTAAAAAAACCCCTTACACTAGTCATGAACGATATTTTTCCGTAGTGATTTTCACTTTTACGAGTTTGGAGAAGGACCAATACCAATCCCCGAACGAGGAAAAGTGAAGGTCAGTACGGAAAAACACTTTTACACACTCATATCAAAATATATTATTTCACACGAAGAACGGCCTAATATGCCCCATCTCCCTAATCAATTACACCTCATCACCCGTCATTTCGATGACTTCAATTTCTGTAATAGTAAATTTCAGGACGAATGCCATGGGGTTTTTGTACTCGCGTGGAGTTGGCGTCCGAGCCGAAGGTGAGGAAAAAACCCCATTGCACTAGCCGTGAACGATATTTTCCCGTAGTGATTTTCACTTTTACGATTTTGGGGAAGGGCCAATACCAATCCCCGAACGAGGAAAAGTTAATGTCGAGGAAAAGTGAAAAATAATTGATTTCGAACTAATGCAATCATGAAAATGCATTCTCCACAAATGTTCCGAGTCACCAGTGCCCCGCCTTTCCCACTTATATAAATACCCATTATATCGTGTGTACTTCCGCGATACCAAAATACCCCCTGATTTATGGTGTTACCAGTAACAACGATGGTTCACATAGTGAAAGAGGACCCACCGAGAGACAACTCATTCCTTCTCCATCTCCACAGCCGTTCAAACGTGCCAGTTGACGATGCGAAACACTCGTTTAATTATGTGTCCAAGCGCATAATCACAAATGATGCAGTTGACGTTTTCATTTTAATTCCTCCAGCGCTGTGAAAGCATCCGAGCCCTCTCAAATTCATCCTAAAAGAGAAGAAAAAAAAGACCATCAAGATAAGTCTCCTGTTCAGGTGAATGCATCCCGTTGGTGTCTGGCTCCCGAGAAATGCCTATTATCGCCTCAACAGATTTATGACACCCCCTCGGTGAACCTCACCAGAACCATTAGTTTTATCGCAAAAAAAGTGCCTCAAAGTGCAGGAACCAATTTGGGCCTCCCAAGTGTCCAACTTTCCCCACTTCTCCACCACTTTACACATCTATTGAGAAATGGAAAAAAGGCTGATCGGTCACAGAGATTTGTTTGACGTGACAGATCTCATCTTCGTGTCAACACAATCTTCTCAAGCTTCCGGCTGTGGATTCATGAATTTTAAATTCTAAAGCACTTACCAAGAAGTTCTCCGATGCTTCGGTTTTCTGGTCAGCGTGCACCAGGAGAAATAACGCCTTTGAATCAAGTCGTTCAGGAAAAAAAATTATAGAAAAAAAGATCGGCAGTATCGTGAATCGAAAGTATTTTTATAAAAGATGAATAAACGAATCATAATTATTCGAATCATTTAGGTCAGAGGAAAATGGAATAATTCGAGTTTCTTAATACTGCGTTTACTGAGGTTTTCTTCAAACAAAGTTGATTAGAATTAATAACTGCAATTATGAGATTATCTCGCGTTAAAACACTGTCGTGTTCCAGACGACAATTCCTAACAGTGTGACTCACTATTCCAAATTATGTTTTAATTTTTAATTTAGTGTTGAAAACATGAGATAACAATGTTCTAAGCGCAGAATTATATTAATCAGATGAACAACAGATTATCTGAATTACCGTGTGAACTAACTAAAAATTGATAACAGTGGGGGCACGCACTTTCACCAGAGTATCGGCATACATTGAATTCCAGAAATTCATACTCTAAAGCGTGTTCCAGACGGAATTGAACTGTAATTATAATTAAAATCTTCAGTGAGCATAGGAATTAGAAAATGAGCGAATTATTTACAGTAATATGGAAATTTCACAGCTGATAAATTGGGAGTTATGATTCCCATCCATAGGATTGCTTTGTGCAATAGGAATGATTATAAACAATTAATTGAAAAAAGGAATATAAAGAAAATGATTGGAATTTGATTTTTCCGTACAACCTATTCCATAGCCATATTTTCCATAGAAATTAGAAAAAAAAATAGAGTAGCAAAAACAAAAAAATTATGTCGAGGAATTCCTATGGGAAATGTTTCAATCAAAAAAGTTTCTATTTCACATTTTATATTGAAGTAAAGATTCCGAAACACTAATAAAACTTAATAGAGTTTAAATAGAATTTCTGAATAAATTCGCTAAGTTTTTCTGTAATTTTTTTTTGCCGGTGAAACACTTCATTTCATATTTCTATGTTCATTTCAGCAAAATTCTTATCAAAATCTGATGAATCAATTATTAATTCATTTATTGGATCCAAATAAAGGATTATTTCCACATGAATAAATTATTTTCCAACTAATAAAGTCGTTATCTGACTAAAGCCAGCTTTTTCCTACATTCAAAAAATTATTCATTCAAAGTACATAAAAACGCAAATAAAGATTAAATTCAAGTCTCAATGAAAGGTTTATTACGAGTCATTTGAATAAACCGATTTATTCGATTCAAATAAAGTATATTTAATTCAACAAGCGCTGGCTATGGAATAAAATATGTGACAATGCATTAAGAAGGCTCTGAAAGTTGGAAACAGCTGCAGTTTGAATTTCGTAAAGCCTCGATGGTTGTGCCAAGAATTATGCTCAAGGGAGGTTAAAGCTGACACAGAATGAAAAGAAGTTGAGCCATTGTCCAATGAAGCCTGACGCATTTTGTTTTATTCTAAACTGCCACTTGTGGTGGGTATATCGTATATGTGCATTCCAGAGTAAAGCGAAAATTCTCGGATGAAGACGCGAGTGAAGACGCTAGACCATTTCTATTTTCGTCGACAGACATCAAAAGGGAGTTGCTCCGTGATTCATACGATATATGGCTGGCATCACAAGGAGTCGTGTACCACATGCAGGAAAGTGATCTCGCTCGAGTGGGAGAATTTTCGGCGGTCACTTGGCTGAATCAGATTGAATATTGCTCTGATGATTTTTGAACCTTTTGCTTCCGAATTGAAGCATTGTAATCGTTCAAGCTTACGTTTTAGATTTTTTGTGTTATAATTTTTGCGTGAAAATCTTCTATAGAAAAAATTGCGAGAGAAAAATTCGTACACAAAAATCATAATCTATTGACTTTTTCTCTTTATTTCATAAAAAAAATTACACGTCACAAAATACAAACGATTTTGCAACAGAATTTCTACAAACTTCTAACGGAAATTCAACAGAATTTATTCAGTGGCATTTCTCACACGCATTGCTAAAAAAAATTCTTATTTTTTAAATTCTACCCATAATGCCTGTTTAATTCAATCAAAATAAATCACTCGCCTACAGAAAGTGGAAAATTTCATCTTGATAAAATCCAATTACGTAGGTGTCTCCGTCAATTTTTTTCAATTACCCAGCGAGAATAATACCTCGTATGTCCACGCCCACACTTAGGGTTTCCCCTCGGAGTCGCCAGGTATCTCATATCCCTCCGCAAATAGTTATATCAGCAGTTAAACCACGAACATACCAGACACTCTAGCTCATGCAAACGACCATTTCTATTTTTGCCAGCATTGCACTATTCCTACTGTTGATTCTATACGTATTACCCATCAAGTCACGTCTGGCGGGTGTCGAGAAGTCTCCGGCAATTCAACGCCCAAGTTTCCTCGTGAGTAATAAGCTTTCACATTCGGAGATGTCCACCACCCGTAATCGTCAAATACATTCCATTGAAATTATCATTCGATCTTTTCAACTGGCAATGACCGATGTTTGTTTTTTATTTCATTCATTCATTATTTATTTATTTATTTATTTATTTATTTATTTATTTATTCATTCATTCATTCATTCATTCATTCATTCATTTATGCATTTTACCACGTACCCTAAAAAATTTCATGTAATAATCTACCGAATTCACAGGAAAGGACAGGGTATGATTCATGCACATAAGAATTGTACACATTTAGGCTCAGCTGAGTTTTTGAGGAATATTTCCGAATCTAAAGGAGCTAGCGAAATTTTCGTAATTACATTTGTTGTATCACTCAGTCGGCTCCAGAAAAAGTTATAATAAAAATTTTGCTATCTCTCTTAGATTCCGAGATATTAATTGAAAACCAGGGTTGCCAGATTCTGGCGATTTATAGCCAAAACCTGTACAATTTTAAATGGGGTGACGTCACGATCTGGTAACACTGTTGAAAACTGGTCAATAGTCAAAATTGACGTGTGTCGCTACTGAAATGTAAAAATCGAATAAGACGTGCACATTACATTTTTTAATGTATCATCAAATTCAATCACAAAATAGTGAAATCTCATGTTGTACACAGTGTCATTCTGTTATTCGCACATGAGGTGAATTGAGTAAAAAAAATTGTCCACTTTGAAGAATGATAAATAAATTGCGCAAATATTATCCACGCAAATTGATAAAATAACAAATTTGTGCACATTTTTTTGGTACATGAGGAGTGAATTTAAATTGTGCACATATTTATTGAAAACGTTCACAAAAATAATGGGTGCACTGATAAAAGGATTAGTTATTGTTAATGAACGGATTTGGTTGGAGACGAGGGTCTATTCCGTCTCACCAAATGTTCATTCGTTAATAGTTAACAAATGCACATTTGAGGAGCCCTGTTTGACTCGATTTTCACTTTTCAAATGCACCATTCCTCAACTATTAATGAATAATCATTGATCATATTCAACTCTACCATTCGTTAATAGTTAACGATTCCCGTTTGAAATAAATGAATCAGTCTATCAGTGTGTAATTATTTTTGTGCACGCCATTAGATAATCAATTAACCGGATAGTTTTGCACAAAAAATATCGTGCACAGAAAATTCGCAATTTGATCTCTCTTTCTTTAATTAATTCTTTTTTTTTGTAACAGTGATATCTTCACCTCGAAATCTAGTGGACATTGAATTTCTATTGATCTTTCTGTTAGTTTTTCGTCAATTCTATTGAAAAATCGCTATTTTCCATAGAATTGTTCAATGGAAAATATTCTATAGAAATAAAATCAATAGAATTAATTTTTTTTAATACAATTCAAGCTTCGGTGAAATCATCCAATATAAAACTGCCTAACGAGAGAATTTTTCGCTTGACTAACGACAGTTCATCGATTGCTTAAATTTATCACGCAATTGTTTTCACTATATCTTTATTGCTCGTGCTGCATATATACACCATCCATATACCAATGAATGTACGTGAAAAACTGGTTTGCTAACGCATTGCCAACGACGCTGTTGGCCTCAGCCAACAAAACAAACGTCGAAATAATTAACATTGCAGCTTTCCGCAAACTAATGTCTCACGAGATAAGGAGAGGGGGGACTTGATCACGGAAGTGATTGGAAAGCAAATTGAAGGTAAATGGACAGAATCCTTTTCTCCTGGGGTATGTGACACGCACCAGCAATGAATTGTATGAAAAAAAAAAACAAATAAAAAGGTCGTAAAAATGAGAAGGGGAGAGAGAGGAGGAAAGAGCGATGAATTGACCACAATATCGCCAACTGGATAGAACTGTCCTGGGGACGTTGAAGAATTCTCTAGTGAAATTCCGATCTAACGTGCAGGACGACCGGTTCTGAAAACAGAGAGGGAAGATAGATGGGCTCTATTAGCCGGCTAGACAGACTACTAGCAGACAGATGGATTTATATCTCGTTCCTTTTATGGAGAAAACAAATGTTTTCCCATTGAATTGACCTTCGATGATGGTCAGTATGAGATCAACCTGATGTGCCATTTATTTTGTAGGAAAGTATCCTCTGGCTTCGTGTCCTCGGGGCTGTTATTCCACAGAATTGAGAAATTATGGAACTTCTAGCGTTGATGATGATTTTCTCATCAATCATACACAAAAATCTAGTGATAGAAAGGAGTCTCTCTAACTTCTTGACGTCAGGACTATCAGTCTCCATTATTAAAAAATTCTGGAACGTTCAGTGCTTATGGTAATTTCAGTTTTCTTTGTTTTCTTTAGTCTCGCTAACTCCTCTGAGTTAACTCTCCGTCTTCAGACGCACTGTGACAACAACAAAAACATGAGTTAGAAAGGGTCAATCGTACGTCAATCCGAATCGTCCCAAATATTTTAAAAACCTGTGACGATCTCTTAGTTCTGATCTAACATGCAGGACGACCGGTTCGGAAAACAGAGAGGGAAGATAGATGGGCTCTATTAGCCGGCTAGACAGACTACTAGCAGACAGATGGATTTATATCTCGTTCCTTTTATGGAGAAAACAAATGTTTTCCCATTGAATTGACCTTCGATGATGGTCAGTATGAGATCAACCTGATGTGCCATTTATTTTGTAGGAAAGTATCCTCTGGCTTCGTGTCCTCGGGGCTGTTATTCCACAGAATTGAGAAATTATGGAACTTCTAGCGTTGATGATGATTTTCTCATCAATCATACACAAAAATCTAGTGATAGAAAGGAGTCTCTCTAACTTCTTGACGTCAGGACTATCAGTCTCCATTATTAAAAAATTCTGGAACGTTCAGTGCTTATGGTAATTTCAGTTTTCTTTGTTTTCTTTAGTCTCGCTAACTCCTCTGAGTTAACTCTCCGTCTTCAGACGCACTGTGACAACAACAAAAACATGAGTTAGAAAGGGTCAATCGTACGTCAATCCGAATCGTCCCAAATATTTTAAAAACCTGTGACGATCTCTTAGTTCTGATGTAACGTGCAGGACGACCGGTTCGGAAAACAGAGAGGGAAGATAGATGGGCTCTATCAGCCGGCTAGACAGACTACTAGCAGACAGATGGATTTATATCTCGTTCCTTTTATGGAGAAAACAAATGTTTTCCCATTGAATTGACCTTCGATGATGGTCAGTATGAGATCAACCTGATGTGCCATTTATTTTGTAGGAAAGTATCCTCTGGCTTCGTGTCCTCGGGGCTGTTATTCCACAGAATTGAGAAATTATGGAACTTCTAGCGTTGATGATGATTTTCTCATCAATCATACACAAAAATCTAGTGATAGAAAGGAGTCTCTCTAACTTCTTGACGTCAGGACTATCAGTCTCCATTATTAAAAAATTCTGGAACGTTCAGTGCTTATGGTAATTTCAGTTTTCTTTGTTTTCTTTAGTCTCGCTAACTCCTCTGAGTTAACTCTCCGTCTTCAGACGCACTGTGACAACAACAAAAACATGAGTTAGAAAGGGTCAATCGTACGTCAATCCGAATCGTCCCAAATATTTTAAAAACCTGTGACGATCTCTTAGTTCTGATCTAACGTGCAGGACGACCGGTTCGGAAAACAGAGAGGGAAGATAGATGGGCTCTATTAGCCGGCTAGACAGACTACTAGCAGACAGATGGATTTATATCTCGTTCCTTCTATGGAGAAAACAAATGTTTTCCCATTGAATTGACCTTCGATGATGGTCAGTATGAGATCAACCTGATGTGCCATTTATTTTGTAGGAAAGTATCCTCTGGCGTCGTGTCCTCAGGGCTGTTATTCCACAGAATTGAGAAATTATGGAACTTCTAGCGTTGATGATGATTTTCTCATCAATCATACACAAAAATCTAGTGATAGAAAGGAGTCTCTCTAACTTCTTGACGTCAGGACTATCAGTCTCCATTATTAAAAAATTCTGGAACGTTCAGTGCTTATGGTAATTTCAGTTTTCTTTGTTTTCTTTAGTCTCGCTAACTCCTCTGAGTTAACTCTCCGTCTTCAGACGCACTGTGACAACAACAAAAAGATGAGTTAGAAAGGCTCAATCGTACGTCAATCCGAATCGTCCCAAATATTCTAAAATCCTGCGACGATCTCTTAGACGATTAAAACACGCGGGAAATTGCGTCCGTCACAACATAGTCAATATATTTTTGCTAATAAATTAGCAATTTACTTCCGAATAGAATTCAGTAGCGAAGTGGTAAAACGGATTAAGTCGACTTATCTCTTAGTTGAGTTTTTGAAGAATATCTCCGAATTTACGGGAGATAATGAAATTTTCGTAATAACCTTTTTTCTAGAGCAAATTGAGTGCTACAAAAAAGGTTTTAACAAAAATTTAGCTATCTCCCTTCGATTCCGTGATATTCACTAAAAACTTGTCAATAGTAAAAATTGACTTAAACCGGTCTACCACTTCGCTACTGAATTTCTGTAACCATGTATTTTACATTCAAAACAATGATTCATTGAATTCAACATTGTCCCGACGTTGCCAACACTGTCCCAACATTGGCAGCCAACATTACTTGAAGGATATCCAAGTACTTTGGTTATTTTTTCTTCAGGGCAGCGCTTTTCTACTTTTTTAATCAAACATCAGAGCTTTCATTTGAGCTCCATTTGACCCTAAGTTTCAGGTCTTGACTACTTTGCAGATCTGAATTTGAATTACGATATTGAACCGTTGGAAAACATTTTAAAAATCTGAAGAAAAATTAGAACGTTTACTTTTGCGAGAAGATTGATGAAATAATAAAAAAATTGAAATTTTTGAAAATGACTAGCAATTTCTATACATAACGTATAAACCATTGATTTCATGCCTAAAAAATAACGTTTCCGAAAGTTTAAATAATTTCAATTATTCATTTATAACCAACGAATGTTTAAAAAAATAACAATTCAATGCAACGGTTAATTTCAATGACACCGAATATTCATGATTTTTTTAAAAATTGTTCTCCCGCAATTCAATCGATAAATTAAATGATTGAAAAAGTGGAAAGGTTCGATGTGGTCGTGAATGGAAAAATTCACATTTAATTTCCCCCCGGTCTCCCCCGCCCCACCACAAAAACCAGGAAATTTCGGATTTGCCGGATACAATGCTTCCATTCGGAAGTGAAAATGCCGGTTGCCTTTCAAACATCTCACGATCACCACTTGATCTCCATAAAAAAAATCACCTCCAACTCCGTAACTCCACTCACAAGCTCTTATTAAACCATGGCTGCCCCGCATATCCCCCTCGACCTCTGCCCCTTCCTCCCTAAATGTCCCCCCGACAATTTAAAACGCATGAGTAATCTGATGCTTCATAATTTCACGAGTAAGACGCATACCCGAGGGGTTTCACCAAAGGTTAATTAGCTCAAGTGGCATCGCTTCCCTCACCCGTTGAACGTATATTTATCCACTGCCAACAGTCTGGTTATCTCTCGTATTTCAGAAAGCACGCGTGGCATTTCACTACCTGAAGTACCGTGCAAATACCCTGTGGAAAATTCAAACGTTATAACAGCACTCGCTGATGTCAGATAAATTGTCACGGGCGTGAATGGCTTCTAGGCAATCCGCTGTATTACGTGTAGCGTTTGTTTATCCGCACGACTCGTCGCGTGTGTACGCAAGATCATGATCCAGCTCATGTACGTCGAACGACGTTGATTTATGCATTCGCTTTATCGTTATTTACCACCTGAAATTACATGCTTCATATTGGCAATGAGGTGGGGTTGGTTGGCTACCTGTCATCGCGAGCTGATCATTGCCCTCCAGTGTCGATCGGTATGATGTCGTATTCATTAACTGTACGTCAGGTTTATCTTGTAAATTCAGTTAGGATTTTTCAAAAGGGGTATGTCGTGATCGCGTTAATTGTTGAGAGCTGTCTGCTGTCAACGGCGTTGGCCTATAAATCCATTAGATTTTTTTTTGCCTGCGGTATTGCAGATAATTATAGGAACAGGTCCGCGTGACAGACGTGGTGTCCCATAAACTCATTCATTGTTTTATATAATGGTAATGCTATCGGATTTGATTGTTGAGGAGAATGGCTTTATCTCAGGTGTTGTCACATTGTTCGTGGGGCATGCGGTGGAAAAGGGCAATTGAATTGTTATAGATGGGTGGAGCAGCTGTTGAATCGTGTCATTCATTGTTTTCGATTGAGTGTTTCAGGCTGTTTTGCGCGGTGATGAATAGAGATGTAGAATGATCGGCATTTGCCTTTTCGGTCAGGTCATGCGTAAATGACCGGTTTCTGACCGTGACCGAATTTTGTGGGCAAAATGATTGTCAGTTTTATTTCGGTCATTTTTTAAGGGTGTGATCGAAAAACTTTTTAGTAAAATTCAATTATGATCATTAATTATTTTAATTACTAATTGTCATCAATGGTCCCGTTGTCAATGATACGCAGTTAGAAAAAATGTAATTTAATGAAGTTGACTAGTAATTTTTTTAACAGGGCCACTGAATCCAATTGAGTGGTCAATTGAATTAATAATTCAGTGAAATTACGGCTCTCATTGGTTTTTTCCCGAAATTCAGAATTTTCAATGGCGAAATTTCTTGAAATTTCAGTGGAATTTAAATGTGATTAAAATTTCCGAAACGTGTACTGGAAATTCATTTTTTCCCTCGTGACCCTTGTGACCCTGAATTCGATTTAATGTCACTCTCATGAGATTTACTACATCTTCCATGAAATTAAAAGAGAATTTTGACAGTGCAGATGCAAAGTTTTTTTGTTTGATTTTGTTGATGAGAAGAAAAGAAAAATAAAATGGAAAAATTTGGAAAATTTGAGCCGAGAAAATTCTATAGAAAATATCAGAATTGGGGCGGAGGAAATTCTATAGAAAATTTCTCAATACAATAAGTTATGTAGAAAAATCTAATTTTATTGACTTTTTCTATTGAACATTTCAATCGAATCGGCAAAAAGCAAATAGAAAGTTCAATAGAAATTCAGTAGAATTTTCTAACGAATTCGCTAGGTCTTCTATCAAATTTTCTCATGCATGTTTTGGCTCTCGGCGCGATAATTAGCGGTCAGCTGGTGGCCATTAACGGTCACTTGACCGGTCAGTTTAGTCATCTCTAAGTAATGATTTAATCTGATTTGCTGCAGGCAACCAGTGTTGGCGCTCAAACTGTCGTTAAGAAGCTGTCGTTCTATAATCACACGAAATGTGAGTGCAGGGAAAAAACGGAGTATACGGGGGGAACTGAAGGACGATTTAGGCATGAATATCAGCTCACTTCGCCACCGCAGAACATCAGGATTCCCCCGCAGAAGAAATCGTAAGTTTTGCAGTATTGCTGCCGCGAGGAAGTACAATGTTGCGGTTATTTTTTCTTCTAACGTTGTTGGTTTTTCATTACTTCCGGAAGGTGTCGATGCCCGTCAGAATTCACCCCCAGAATCACTGCTGATGGTGAATGTCAGTGCAAATGCTTTGAGAGGGACGAGAATTGCATACACGCGAGGAGGGGAAAAGCGTACTTCTCAGCGACGGATAGACTGTGAGTATGTTACATTCGGATGCTTTTTCCTAAAATCTGATGGTTCGATTCTTCCATTAAATTTTATGCCTGACTTGGGGCTATGCTCCCTGTTCGCTCCCCTCGCCAATCCCCATATGACCCCCATCATCTTTATTCTGACCCTCGTGACCCTCATTCCGACCCTCATTATACCCCTCGTGACCCTTAATCTGACCCTTATTATACCCGTCGTGACCTTCAATCTAATCGGTATAATCCTGAATCTGACCCTTTATCTGACCCTCGTGACCCTTATTCTGACCCTCATGACCCTTAATCTGACGACTGTGACCTTTAATTTTGTTCGTGATCCTTAATCTGATCCGTAGTATAACCCTTATTCTGACCCTCATGACCCTTAATCTGAACTTTGTGACCCTTAATCTGACGCTCGCGACCTTTATTCTCACCCTCGTGATCCTTAATCTGATGGGTAGTATAACCCTTAATCTGACCCTTGTGACCCTTAATCTGACTCATGATTCTTAATCTGACCCCTGTGACCCTTAATCTGACCCTTGTGGCCCTTAAGCTGACACTTGTGACCTTATTCTGACCATGACCCTTAATCTTCCCTGTGAACCTTAATCTGACCCTCTCAACCTTCATTCTGACCCTCGTAACCCTTATTCTCACCCTCACGACCCTTATCTTCATCCCCGCGACCCTTATTCTGCCCCTCATGACCCTGAATGTGAACCTCGTGACTATTATTTTTCCCTTATGACCATTATTCTGACCCTCCTGATCATTCCTTTGACCCTCGCGACCCTTACTTTTACCCTTATGGCCCTTACTTGTGATGTTATCATCAGAAGTCGATTTGGATTTTCATAATATAGAAAGAAAATGTGTGAACAACAAAAATTATTGATCACTTCACCCCAGAATCTCTCCCAAACATCTCAGATTACACAAACCCGAATCACTCACGTGCACTAAATTCCCATCATTACTTCAAAGAAATTGACGAGCCATTCCTCTCCGCACGCCTTTGAAATGGCTCCGGTCCTAAAAAAAAACAATAAAACGCAATTATCGCATAAATTTACAACGCCCATCGTCACACGCAGATCCATTGACTCACGGCGAACTCACGATGATTAATTACCCCTCACATCTGTTTTATTTTTGTTCTCAGTTGCATATGGCAGCAACAGTGCGCGATGCCCACATGCGAGTTTGGAGAGTACATAGTGCACCAGGGCAAGTGCCCAAAGAAGAAGGACAAAATTGAATCAATAGCGAATTATCCATCCAACAATTATCACAACAGACAACGCAGCTGAATTCAATAGATCATTATCACTTCCTAATTGTAAAAAAATGTCATCAAGTGCCTCCAGAAAAATTACGTAGACAATGTCTAGTTATTGAATTCATTCCTCAGAGGATATATCTTTCATAAATAATTATTTTATTATTATTCATTGATTTTCTTTTTCTCTGCATTCTCTGCGTACTTTTGTATTAATGTGTCAAATACGCTTTCAACTGTATTTAATCGATAAAAATAATAATGTTACTCTCATTATCATTAATTTAATATTTCTCTCCGGAAACAAAATCAATCAATATGTAAATGTCACAACTAATGATTTTTTATTTTCATTGGAATTTGTAATTTTCAATTGATTGACAGTAAATTATATTGAAATCATAGATGTTTTATCAGCGTGCCATAACGTATAGAGAGGGGCTGCATGTACATGTGTATTGATTCATTAGTTTGAATATATTAAATTAAATGGAAAGAAAAAAATTAATTAATAGCTCTTGCGAGAATGTTGAACTGGGTTAATTGTATACTCTCCCGATTATGTTTGCATGCTTTTTACGTGTAATTGAGTTACCTCGAGGTAGCAAGTGGAAATATACTGCATAACGATTAAAAAAAATTCTCTCGTTTATTTGTCATTCTGGACCTCAATCGAGTTTTTAATCTCAGGAATTTCGAGAGAGGCCTGTGGCATACGCACTGGCCTCAATGTATTCGTTTAAGTGCATGTTACTAGAATTTTATTTGCGGAGTTCAGAGATGTACTCGTATCAACTTGGCATTCAACTCATTTCTTTTATAGATCAAATATTTGCTTTATTTCCGGTGAGTCAGAGGAGTTTATAGAGATTAGTCATTGATGTGGTGGCATTACACTGGATTTAACGGATCGGGGAGGAATGAGGGGAAACTCGATTCTGACATTCTGATTTCTTTGATGCAGCAGTGAAGTTATTGACTGAGATACGTGGGAGAGGAATTTTACAATCGGCAACTTGCGTGATTTGTTTTCACTTTTCTAATCGCAAGTTTGGGACTTGAATAATTAATTTTTCATTCACAAACGTTCGAAATATTGCTCATTAATTAATAATTAATTGTTAGAAGTTGAAGATTTCATACGCTTTCAAATCACTAATGACGTCACAAAGACGGTTGAGTGCTGGACCAATCACAGAATGGCTTGAGCCGATCTAACCGAATCTTGAGGTGCGTCTCGGCCAATGGGGGACGACAACTTCCCACTCTCTTGCTTTTCGACCAATTAGGGATAGCGACATTGATGTGGGGGCCATCAAGTGGTCTCTAAACTAACTACTCTTGGGGGGCCAAGGGGGGGCTCCGTTCATACTTCCACGACTGACTCTAAAAATGACAAATGTCTCTAAAGATGATGTCTATTTTCAATTGAAAAGCAGAGTTGTGACAACCATGTCTAGGAGGACAATGGGGTCTAGCAGTATGTATAGAACATTGGGGTCTAGGAGTCTGCCCAAAAAAACATTCATATCTGGTCTGACATCTCTGCTACAAACTCGGGTCTTCAACTCGGGCCTTTAATTGAGAGCAAATATAATCACGAAAATTTCTCCATCTCCCTTAGATTCGGAAATATTCCTCAAAAACTCGAGATAAGTCGGCTTAAACCGTTTTACCACTTCGCTACTGATTTAAATTGTCGGTAATTCATCGTCCTTCGGCAGCATAAAACGCTTGAAAAGTGCGTGGAGTATCCAGAAGAGGGCAGGAGGTACCGACTGAGGAAAGAGGAGTTACGTCACTGACCGGCGGAAGTTGAAGGCGCCACCAGCTCGGTCCATTCTTTTCTGGCCGAATTGTGTGGCCTGCACGTTGTCGACACAGTAAGTCACCCAATTTTCACAATTTTTCCGTAAAAAATGACGAATTATGAGTAATAATCATCAACGAAAAACAAATGAATTATTTTCCCCTCACATTTTTATCAATTACACCGTCAAATGTTTTTTATCAAACTTGAGCGAAGTGACAGAGGTGTCTGTCGTTTTTTAGGTTATCCATCGTAAATTAATGCTCATCTAAATCCTCAGTGTGATTAGACTTTTTAATAACTGTAATTGCATTAATTAATTATTATCTGAGAATAGATTTTTTCGTAAATTGTTTGAAAGGAATGGAATGAAATTATCGGTACGATTGAATTTTTTAGTCGAGCCACAATGCAGATTTTCGTCAAGACATTGACGGGGAAGACCATCACCCTTGAGGTTGAGGCTTCTGATACGATCGAAAATGTCAAAGCCAAGATTCAGGATAAGGAGGGCATTCCTCCAGACCAGCAGAGGTTGATCTTCGCTGGAAAACAATTAGAGGATGGCCGTACTCTCTCTGACTACAACATCCAGAAGGGTAATTATTCATTTCTCATTAATTAATCCTGGAAATACCTGACTTCATGTGTCGCATGTAGATAATTGTGAAGCTATTTTGACAATCAATGATCTAGGAGAAACCTTCACGAGATATTTTTCGTTAGCAATTTCATTTTTTACAAAGAACAGTCTCTTGATATTTTCTCCTTAAATCTTTCGCTTTTAGAATCTTCCATAATTACCTAAATTTATCAGTATTTTTTTAGTAGGGGCGAGTGGGGTAAAATAGACACTAGACTTTTGTTTTAATTACTCATAACTCAGAAATAAATTTATCAATTGAGCTCAGTTTAGGCTCATCACAAAGGAAAAGAATTGTTCTTTGTAGTGAAAAAAAATTATGACATTTTATCAACATTTCAATCCGTCATTAACATTTTTAAAAAAGTCAAAAGTGTTCATTTTACCCCAACCTCCCGTAGGAGATTAAATTTTCAGCGAAAAATCTTGATATTTTCAAAGGGAAAATGATGAAAACGTAGATACAATTCAACTCTTTTCGGAGAAAACATCTAGGAACCAAAAAAAAATAAGACATGTGCTCCTAGAATTGATCATAGACTTTAACTTTTCCATCATCTAGAGAACGAATTGTTTCAGGAGGAAATGTCAAAGGAATTTTCTCATTAGAATTTTCAACTGCTACAAAAAATGATGAATTTTTTTTCTCAAATCACTCTTCATTAAGGGAATTCTGTAATTACTTAATCTGTCAGAAAACCTTGTTCGGTGGTGATAACAGTAAGAATAATAAATCTGTATTTTCAGTAGTGTAATCATTTAAATATTATCTATAGAGTTCAATTGTTCTATAAAAAAATTCATGATGTCATGATGAAAATGATTTGATACTGCATTAAACTTGATTCATGCACTTAATTTTTTTCATTTCTTAATTATTTTATTAGCTGGGGAGTAGCTAATAAAATAATGAAACTTTGAAATAGTTTTTCTGAAGAAATTGAATTCTCGGCACAAAAAATTCCTCCACTCTTCCTCCTAAAATCATTCTTCCCCAAAATACTAATTTTATGGCGAAATAGAAAAATTGAATTCAGCATTTCACATCTAGATGATTATGAAGATTATCTTCATAAAACTTCGTTCGAGAGGAAAATTTGAAAACACTTTTTTATTACAGTTCAATGATCTTGAAAAAATTGAGACATTTTCTAAAATGATTAAACTCCAAACAAGAAAATATTGCAATGTTGTCTTCCAAATACTGCAATTAACTGTCTGATTAACATTGACTTTACGTTCATCTCAATTGATTCCTCTGAGGAAATATAACCAAAATTTTTTTTTTAAATTGATGAATATTTTTTTTCCATAGAATCAACCCTTCACTTGGTGCTTCGTCTTCGTGGTGGTGTCATTGAGCCCACCCTGAGGATTCTGGCCCAGAAATACAACTGCGACAAGATGATCTGCCGCAAGTGCTACGCCCGTCTTCACCCAAGGGCAACCAACTGCCGCAAGAAGAAGTGTGGACACACGAACAACATTCGCCCCAAGAAGAAGTTGAAGTAAACAGCAAAACCATGTGCAGGCAGTCGAAAAATACTTTTTGTATTATTTTTCGATTGTGCAGAAAAACGCAGAGCCTGTATCCTATTTCTATCAATAAATAAAACGTCGGAATGACATTTAAATCCTGTTACTGTATTTATTGATCAACTTTATTACTCTTCTGGCCGAATAATTGATGAGGTTTAAGAAATGTCATCAGTTCTCTGTTCTTCGATAAAATTGAAGATATATTTACTATTTTTTTACATCAATCCTTTTAATTAATTCAAAACACATTCGTTTCAGAATATAATCGCTCGTAAAAAAATGAATTTTAAATCCAATAAGAAGGAAACAATTCAACAACATTAGAGGTGAAGTCAATAGCCCTAACAAATAAAATTATTTTTCTCAGAATGAAAATGCATGAATATCAAAGCTAAATCACATTCGTTTCCATTATCCATTCTCACACTTATAAAAGAATACATATCACATTGAGAAATTCATCTAATTAAATATGATATATTTGTTATTAATTAATAACAAATTTGACTTGCTGTTTATTGTTTTTGGAAAACCACAAAAACTAATGGCTAAACTTCAACTTCAACCTTCTTCTTTCCAAGTATTTACAACTGATTAAGGATATCCAAGTACTTTGGCAATTTTTTTCGAGTGAAATGCTGTTCTACTTTTGTAGTCGAACATCAGAGCTTTCATTTGAGCCCCATTTGACCCCAAGTTTCCGAACACTTTACAATGATTTTATTATTTAAACTTCGTAGGTGTGAGTTTGAATCTTGATATTGAACTGTTAAAAAGCATTTTAAAAATGTGAAGAAATAGAAAGTTTATTTTGGAGAAAAATTCATGAAATAATTCAAAAATTGCAATTTTTGAAAATTACTAGGATTTTCAATAAATAACGATACGCTATCGTGTATCTCGATTGATAAACAATCAATTTTCCACCATAAAAATCATTTGTTCAGAATCGTAACAAATATTTTCATATTCAGAATTTTACCAGAAATCGATTTCATGGCTAAAAAAATTAGGTTTCTGAAAGTTTGAACAATTTCAATTATTTATTTCTAAACAATGAATATTTAAAAACAATAATTCTGTGCAAAATGTAATTTGAATGACGCTGAATAGTCGTGTGTACCAAATTGTAAAAGATACTTAGATATCCTTACTATTTCAAACCATTAAAAATGACATAAAAATGATATAAGAATGCGATTCAAATTCCCGGAATTTCACAAATAAAATTGTGTTTAAACAATTAGAAAAAACGATATTTCAAGTAGTTGACAATGATTCCCTGAAATGGTTGAATTTCATTATTCGAAGTGAATAAATACTTCTTCCACATTCGCAAAAAAACAAGAAAGAAAAAAACAAAATTTCCCATTTGATATTCATTGAAATGATAAAATAGTGTAATTATCATATGTAAATATCCTTCCATCAAGTTTGAACATTCAAAATCACATTTCCATTTGATTTATCATGGAATAGTGTCCACCCCTCTCAAAAAGCCTCTTTGCAACGGACCCCCAGTATCATCTGCTGCTGTCTGGCGTACTTCTCATACAAATGAAGATCCATAGGATTGGGAGCGAAGCCCCCATTCTTCCCCCTCTGCACATACTGCTCGTAAATACTGACACCGGTATCTGAGACCTTGGGCAGTTCTACCGTGACAGGGGCGACATCAGGGAAAGTCGCCTGCTGCAACATCTTGGACCTCAAACTGGAGTGATCACTGTGATGAGTTGCATTTCGTCCCATCATGACATACCTCTTGTACAGAACGAGATCACTCCTCCTGGGAATCTGTAGCTCGACCCCGTAGACCTCTCTCATCGAGGGAAACAGGCTCTCGAAACTCATCTCACCGGGGTCCTTCAGTGGAATCAACTGGTTGTCACTTCCATGTCTCGAGTCTTCGTCATCGGAACTCGTATCCACGCTGGAGCTAGCACTGCTCGCATTACTGCTGGTGCTGCTTTGTCCTGTCATCGAGGGATTCTTGATGTTCGCATTTTTACTGGAAGTTTCCTCCCTTCTTCTGCCTGGTCTGATTCTCACGGCGAAGGGACTAAAATTCGTGGTGAAATGAGGCATGAAATCCCTCACCGAGTGACTCACCTAATGAACATGAAAGCAAGACAGCAATCAAATGCTTTTTCTGGAATCTCTCTATATTATGAAAATCCAAATCGATTTTTGGTGATAAAAATTTGGTACTCGAAATGAAGACTCCAAAATTAAGGGTCACAAGGGTCACGAGAGTCTCGACGGTCAGATTAAAAGTCACAAGGGTCAGATTAAAGGTCTAAGTAAGTGTCATAAGGATCAGGTTAAGGGTCCAAATAAGGGTCTCAATATCTCTCGATATTATAAAAATCCAAATCGACCTTTGGTGATGAAAATTTGGTGCTCGAAATTAAAATGCCAAAATTAAGGGTCAAAAAAAGGTCACGCGAGTCAGATTAAGGGTCACAAGGGTCATGAAAAACAGAATAAGGGTCACGAGGGTGAGATTAAAGGTCACAAGGGTCATATTAAGGGCCCAAATAAGGATAACAAGGGTGAGATTAAGGGTCTAAGTAAGTGTCATAAGGATCAGATTAAGGGTCACAAGGGTCAGAATAAGGATCATGGGGATCATGGGGTAGTAAAGCCACAAAAAATAGCAAAAAATCTCTCCCAAACACTAACCTGATAAGCATAAATATCAGCCAGCTGAATAAGCTCAAAAGGTCGATGATAATCATAGTAAATGTCGACCATCTCCTCCTGCGAGTGCTGGACCTGAATCATCTCCGAGCAAGTCTTGGCCACCTGATTATAAGCATAAGGAAGGCACTTGTAAACATTATCGTCCCACCACTGGGTGAGCACCCTGTTCCTCCTCCTGTACTCCACCGCCGCCTTGTTATGTAGATAATAATCCGTCAACAGCTCCCAAATCGGTGGTTTGCCCTCCTCAGGCACGAAAACCCCAAGGAACAGGTTGATCGTGTGCTGTTTCTCTTGATCGCTGAAGGTATTGCTGTAGTACCTGCTCAACGTTTGCATGATATCATTCCCCTGGCTCGTCCAGGGTGCAGTTTTCCTGTACGTCTTGATTCTATGAACAAGCTGGGAGCCACCATACTGCAGAGCAAGAGTATCCCCATGATCCTCGTACATCTCCTCCAGCATTCTAACGCAATCAGAATCAAATTCCAACTTCGGTTGCTCCAGAACCCCAAGAGCACACAGTTGATACCCCAACGCACACTTTCCAATAGCAAACTGAGCTGTATTAGTCCTGTCAAGGCAATCAACGCAATTCGTCCGAATGATGCCAGTTTGAACGGTTCCTTTCGTCAAAAACAAGTCTCTGATCTTGTCCTCAATCTGCGGATTCAACTCAAGATCCGAGCTTTTGGTCATCGAGGTGGTCATCTCCTTGTGACTCTTCTTGACGCTCCCAGAGGGGTTGAGGATCTTTCGCTGGTTGTAGTAAGGCTCCTGAGACTGAAAGATCCCAGTTTTCAAGACTGCATTGTTAGCAATGTTGGCTAGTCTTCCCATAACGTTGGCAGTCTTTCCTTTGTTCATCCTGGCCATGTCGAAGCTTACGTACTGAATCTGGTGCTGAAGAGGTAGAAACTGATTGAGGTATTCAACAGCATCAAACATCTCCTCACTCAAGATGCTCTCATGCTTCTTCCTCTCTCTCTTCTTTACCAAATTGAGGATGATTATCGGTGCTCCGTAACGCTTGAGAAGTTCGTTGAAATGCGCCCCAGCGCACTCGAAGAAGGGATCGGCTAGAACGCAGGAGATTGTTGGTTTAGGAACCATCTTGCTGATGTCTTGGGACCAGTAACCGGGCACTGAGCCCCTCATCTGGACGAAGGAACTGAATCGTCCGTTGTGCAAGGAACTCACCGCCGAGTCGTGGACGATCTGTTCGGTTTCAACTTCATTGGCAACGTCTCCTTTGTAGTTGGCTCCTCGTTTCAAGAATCTGGTTCCTGCGTATCTGTTGCTGCGTCTTGCTATCAAGATGATGTACATTGATCTGCCGAAGATACTGACGTTGGACTGGCCGACGAAGCCGTGGGTTATGTAGAGAATCCAGTCTCTGTGGAGATCCTTCTCTACGGGCTTCAGGAGGTGATCGTTCCAGACGAAGCGACGGTGGGGATTGCTTCTTATACCGTACTCATCGTTCTTCTGCCAGTTCTTCCGTGAGAGCCACATGTTGAAGAAATCCTCGTCGTTGGTTGCGCTGTCTCGGTTTTGCTCGCTGCTGGTTGTCTCCGTTTTTATGTGCTTCGGGGCTGCTGAGTTCGTTTGGAGGGTTTGCGTCAGGTCGTAGGAGTAGCTGAAGTAGAAGTTGCTGTTCAGGTCGATGCTTTGGAACATCTTGACGTAGCGCTGCTCGTCTTGGTGGAAAACGCGGACCGAATCGTTCGGAATGTAGATCATCGTTGTGTCCTCGATCTTGTAGATCGTGTGGTGACCGATCACCGCGACTCTACGACGCTTCGTCACGAGGATTATGTAGTAACCCTCGAGGAAGCGGATGAAGCCGACTATGCCGAAGGCGGAAACTACTTTGGCTACGCCGTGGGCTTTCGAACGGTGACCGGCTTTCGATCGGTTACCCTGGTCGATCATGTTTACTAGTTCTATTATCTCTTCCTGGGTGTATTCCATTTTGTCGTCGACTAGGGATAGCTCCCGGGGCTCTTGGCGGTCGATCTTTAGCACTCGGAAGCGAGTTTGAGTGTTGTTGGAACCCATCAGGTAGAATCTCTGGGGAGAGGAGGGGTCCCGGGTTAAAGTTGCGGGAATGAACTCCAGTTGAGTCGGCGGGTGTGACAAGGAAAAATTAATTTAACCCTCGATCACGCGCGGTCGACCGCCAGTCTTCATCCGGCGCACGGTTTGCGCAGCGGCGCTGGGTTAACCGAGCACGCTGTTGCCATCTTGGCGCTTACCGTTATGCGCGCACTTCAAGTGCGGCTGTGAATGTAGCAACACTGCCGCTCGAGGGGTCGACAGGGACTCACTCGCACCGGGTGGCGCGGCGCGACTTTTCTGTCCGTTTGACTTTTCTTTTCTTTTTTTAGCTGAACGAATTTCCCGAGAGAAAAACGGACAACGCCAACGCTTAATGAAAGGATTGAACTAGGAATTCTAATTTTTGGATATAAAAAAACAAAAACGGGCGGCGCCGCGCTCGTGGAGCGAGTGATCGAGGGTTGAAATGGTCAGAAAAAATTATTCATCATTTTTCAGATGAATTCTACTTTGACTTTGATGAGGGGAAGAAATTTATGTATCCAATTCTTTCTTTAATTATTATAGTCTCTCGTTTGACTAGGGTGTTTCAACTGAAGGAATATCCCAAGACAATACCAATCAAATGCTAGTCCCTATGGATTTCCGGAAAAAAATCGAAATGAGTTAATTTATTGCATTCGCATAAGTTATTGAGTTTTTCTGTCTTCATATGTTGTTGATGAAGGCAACAATAACTGTTTGAATGAAATAAGAAGTGATTTCACGAAATTTCTTTTGCATTTCCATTTTTAGAGTTGAATGTCGCAGAAACTTTGTATTATATAAAATTTCACAAAAATTCCCTGTATTCGAAATTTATTGAGCTACCACGGATTTGTTTTTCTAAAACATAGTAAGAACCGTTTTCTCATAAGATGGAAAAATCGAGTTCAGGGGGACCCCGAACTCAAATTATAAACATTATTTATGGAAAACATGAGGACAGTTGTAAGTATTTGACAGTTTGGTACAGACCGCACTATATATTCGACCCTTTTCATTAATCAAATTTGTCAATTAAATTGCATGAGAAAATATAAAAAATCATGAATATCCAGCGTCATTCAAGTTGTATTTTGCACAAAATCATAATTTTTTTAATCATTCGTTGTTTGTAAATAAATAATTGAAATCTTCAAACTTTCGGAGGCCTTATTTTTTAAGGCATGAAATTGATTGCTAGTAAAATTCTGAATATGAATAAATTTGTTACAATTCCGAAAAAATTATTTTTATGGTAGAAAATTTATAGTTTATAAATTATTTCGAAAAAATGCTGGTAATTTTCAAGAATTGAAATTTTTTAATTTTTTCATTAATCTTCCTCCAAAAGTAGACTTTCCAATTTTTTTCAAATTAAAAAATTTTTTTCTAACGGTTCAATATCAAGATTCAAATTCAGACGTACAAAGTTTAAATAATAAAATCATTGGAAAATATCCGAAAACTTGGGATGAAATCTGGCTCAAGTGAAAGCTCTGATGTTAGACTATAAAAGTTGTAAAGCATTTCACTGGAGACAAAAAAATAGCCAAAGTCCTTGGATATCTTAAGACATTTTTTCTAGAGTTCACAGTTCAGGAATAAATTCATTAATTGAGATCAGTCTACACTCGTAACAAAAGGGACAATTATACTTTCAATGCAACAAAAATATCCCACTCCATCGAAAATTAAATGGGTTATTAATATTTTTTTTAAATCCAAACCGAAAGCAAGTATTGTATGGAAAAATTATGAATAGTAATTTTCAAAAGAAATTGAAGGATACCAATTTTAACGAATTTTATTCTTGTATTTTTGTTAACATACATTTTTTTAATAGAAATATCCAAAAACTCAGGGTCAAATCGGGCTCACGTGAAAAAACTACAAAAAGCTAAAAAAAAATCTTAAATTTAAATAATTCTTAAATAATTTATTTCAGAATAAAAGCTTTGATGTTAGACTACAAAAGTAGAAAAGCATCACTGGAGAAAAAGTAGCCAAAGTCCTTGGAAATCCTTAACACATTTTTTCTAGAGTTCCCAGATCAGGAATAAATTCTTTAATTGATATCAGTCTACACTCGTAACAAAGGAGAACAATTGTACTTAATTTCAAATGCAATAAAAATATCCCACTCCATCGAAAATTCAATGAGTTATAAATATTTTTAAAACATCGAAACCGAAAGCAAGTATTGCATGAACACTAATCTTCGGAAGAAATTGAAAGATCTAACCAATTTTATTCTTGTTTTTGTTAACGTACATATTTTTAATGGAAATACTCACGGATTTGGTCTCGTACAATGCGATTTTCTGGATCGACGAGATGATTGGGTGAAAGATAATTGTTGGCGGTTGTTTGTTATCCATTTTCGCAGTATCCCCGTGGGACTCGATGAAAATTTTGACAACTTGTTGAGAATTGTCACGAGTTTTGTCAGATTTTGTGTACAAAAGTGTCCGAAGGGGCAGGAGTAGTGCGTCTGCGCAGGCTGATACGAATTGCACAACTCTGGGCTCAAGATGCCATTTTACCAGTTCAATCACTTCACTGGACGATTGAAAAATTCCACTAATCTCCAGCCACTTTATCCAATTGTGAGTAAAGCTCAGTATTTCCCTATTTAAAACAGTTCTCCATAATTCAGCCACGCAATCAAGTGGTAAAAATATCATTTTCACATAAATGTATAGCTAACTGATTACACAACTCGTCAGCACGGAAATCAATTTTTCATTGCGATTTTTGTTGTCGAATGTAAGCCTTGTTTCATCTTTTTTCGATCAAAGAAATGTCAAAATTTTTTTTTGTGTAAATGGAACAATGAACGAGGGCAATGCATTGTTGGGGACAAAATGGTTGAAATGTTTAGTGTGAGAGTAATAATGAATCTAACCTCAACGACAATCGCCTGCTAATGTCTGTTTCATAGATTTTATCGTTCATTTCTTCATTGTTGATGAGTCGAAAATACAGAAAAATGACGATTTTCGATAGAAAAAGCAAAAAAAAACTTCGAAAGCATATTTTCATCACAAAAGTAAATTAGAACTTTAAAATTCAATTCTTTGGAATTAAAAATTTATCCCCTCTGCCCCTCCTTTTTTCCTACATCGGTGGATTTCATTTTCCAAGGATTTTATGGAATAAGACAATTCTGAACATAATTTTCCAGATTTATTGTGATTTGATTAGGGGAGAGTGGGATAAAATGGACACTAGACTTTTGTTTTAATTACTCATAACTCGAAACCAAATTTATCAATTGAGCTCAGTGTAGGCTCATCACAAAGGGAAAGATCGTTCTTTGCAATGAAGAAAAAAATATTAAATTTTATCAACATGTCAACCCGTCATTATCATTTTTAAAAAAAGTCAAAAGTCCGTTTTACCCCAACTTCCCCTATTGGTTGAGCTTCTTGCGATGAAAATCTCCATCGAATTTTTTTTTCAATTTCTTATCGAAAATTGACATTTTTCCATATTTTCAACTCGTAAAAACCCTACAGTACTACAATTTTCAATATTTTTCAACGAAATTTTTTTTCTGTATTCGATATGACTTTCCGCAAAATCAATCGTATGGAATTTTAAATTACTCAATCTCTTTTCTTGAATAAAAAAAGGATGTTACTGAAAAATACAAATCTTATGATGTTTCGTGTTTACAGTTTTTTTACATAAAGAAGAAATTGAAAAGAATTTACAAAAAGCGATGTGACCCCCCCCCCCCCC
>NW_021680366.1:1044823-1078660 GCF_001412515.2 Diachasma alloeum
CCCCCCCCCCATTATTATCTCGTGTTCTCTTGTTTTCAATCCCCTACTTTTATTAATTGCACTTTTACTTCTATATTTTTGTGTTGCATCGTAGTATTTTACATTTGTCTTCCTGTCAATTTGATGAATTTTAAGTACAGGCCACCCTTTTCCGAACTCACCCCTTTATTGAAAACAACAGATCCAAAAATCCTTAAAATATCACACAAATTTATCATAAGTAGTAGATTAAATATCTAAAATCAAAGATAGTAAGAAGCGTAAATCATTAGATTAAGTTAATAGAACATTACTGATAGTGTAAATCAATCCTGTAGATTTAAGCACTTATTTCTCAGAGGGATATTTTCTATAAAAATTCCTCGACTTCAATTTTCTCAGTTGTTTCATGTGTTAATGAAACAAGAAGAAAAATCGATTGAAAGAACCTTTGGAAATCGTATAGAAATTTTTTCTTTGAGGAATTCTACTAGAACAAGCCTCAATCGAACAGATGTATAGAAAAGGAAAAATTGTGCTCATTTTTTCTATGAAATAGTTTCCTTTGGACGTTTTCTATAAAATAAAATCGACCAAAGACGAATAGAATTTTCAATAGAACTTCAATAGAAACCCAGTCGCATTTTCTATCGAATTCGCGAGGTCTCTATGAAATTTTTTTCGGGTGTATTGATATCAACTCCGATTGTCATTCTCGATCCTTGCAGTCACCAAACCCCCTGCAATCAGAACCACCGAAGATGATCTGGGACAGCATAAAAACACAAGTTGTCAAGGTAGACGTCCCAGCTAGAGGCGCTGCCTCTACTCCTGGTGGTGCTCCTCCTCCTCCTGGTGGTGCTCCAAGGAAAGGCACTGTGCCCCCCAGATTGATTGCTAAGATGAAGAAATTCCAGGTAAACTCTCCACTCATCCTTTAAAAAACACGACTTAATTTTTGTAACAAGACAAGAGATCATCCGTTTATTTTTTTCTGCAGCAACCAGGCTGGAGAACCACCCCAGTATACCTCATGGGAGGAACCCCCGACAAAATCATGTTCGGTGCCACTGTCGCCCTCTTAGTGTATGGACTCTATGGTGTTGCCGAGTTTGTGGCCGAACACATCAATGATAAATAAATAAATTATGAATGATGAAATCACCCGGTAGAACTGTAAAATATCTTAAAAAATTAGAAATGTCAAACATTCATTCGTAATAAACAAATAAACGATACCTTTTCTTCATCCATATCCTCAAATTTTATTTTTCTGATGAGAGACAATGTGGGTCACAGAACCGCATTCACTAATCGCTATACAATAGTGCTCTCCCTAACCAGAGGGTGAGCTCTACTGCAGTCTAGAATCATATTGCCTAAGTAGACGAAGGGATCCAAGGATGACAGCCTTCTGCATTTGGCCAGCTAATATGAAGGCATTACGCCTATAGGCTCGGATCGTTTCGAGCGCAGATATGAAGGACTGCTTTATTCCCCGCGGAGCGCTAATAATGAGGACAATCAATTTTACTCTGAATCCCCGGTTCGGTTGGCGTAGTTCAAACAAGAGTGGTTGATACTTGAGCCGCTTGTCCTCTTAGTTGTTATATTGCTCTCACCTGGAGCCGAGAACTCAATGACATAGATGATTTTGTCATCGAAATCAAAAAGAACAATGGCATGTTTGGTAGTAGCGATAGGCCTGACAGTCGCGAATGAGAAGAAAACATTCATTCAATCATTCATTCATTCATTTCGTTTATTATTATTATTATTATTATTATTGAAAATTCACATCTCCACTATCATTCAACATCGCGGTATGAAATCGGTTGGAATTAATGGGACATTCAAAGGCATTATCACCCATCTTGAGTGAGAAAAGGGCATATAATTTCTCTATCGGAGAAAAGTGGTTGATTGAATGGCGCGAAAATAAGAGCCAATTATTTTGAACACAAAATACCGACATTTACAACAACAGCTAAAGTAGACCCCCTCAAGCAAAATGGATAACAAGAAAATCGACCGACAACTTCACTTCCTTCTTTCCCACCTTCACATTCAAACCTTCATCTCTTCCAATCCGAAGTAAACACATCATCCTCCCAATTCTCCTGTTTTGATGCAATGTAAAAACCAAATATTGCTCTCTCTGGACATTGTCGTCTGGGTATGCAAATACCCGAGTGCAATGGCGTCGACAGCAACCTTGAGCCTCGCGTGTTGACATTCAATCGGAGGGAGGCCAACACTTTTACACACTACCCCTCGCGTCTGCACGTGCGTTCGAACCTGTTCTGTTCCGTTCTTTCTGTTCTCATTAACATGAAAAAAATGTCCGGGGATTACTCATGAGCCCGAGAACAAGTTTGTCTCAAGATGTTGAGTTTATATAAATCATTCGAAAAAGTTTAATCAGCTGGGGCTAATCTTGTGGGGCAGAAGGGAGGATTAACTAGATATAGACGATGGCGAGTTCTGAAGAATCTCCGAAGGAGACTCCGGGGAACACCGAGGAGGATCTCAGGATTTTTGAAACTCTCTGTATTTCATCACCAGACAAGGTCATAAAAAACAGAAAAATCAGAATAAATACGCACTTATTTTTAGTTTCGTCAGTCCACGAGTAAAATTTTCACATTTTGTAACAGTTAGAATAAATGAAATAAAAAAATTTGCTTTATTTTGTGTTTTGTTCCTTTTGTTTTTTTTGTTTTCTCAATTTTAATTTGATTGATGGATTCAATTGGATTTTTCATAAACAATAGTTTGACGTCAAGAAATATTGACCTGTGAGAATAAGGGCGCGTTGCCATAGTATTCCATCCGATCGATTTTTCACCTGTTCACGTCCAAGTATAGAGTATACTTCTTCAAATTCTTCGTAATGACACGAGACATTCAAATATCATTAACATTGTTGCACTGTTAGTTATTGCGGAAACGGGGAATTTTTTGTGTTCAGTATTTTGTAGCAATGGGCATTTTTCAGAATTAGCTGTCGCTTCTTCTTGGATATACGGGATCGTGTATTGTACCGAGAGTGTTGTCACGAAATGCCCTATCACGAGTCGTAGACCGATTTACATGTATATGGTTGGATAGTTTGTGCGCCGGCTTCATCTCACGGTTTTCGTAATTTTATTGACAATTTTAGGGACTGCATTTTTTTGCGATGATGAAATACTAAAACTCTTTTATTGTTTGGATTTTTTGCGCTAGTTGCCTCCAATTTTCCATGATTTTTGCAATTGACGTAAATTAAACTAAAAAACCAATGATCTAAAACATTTCTCATTTTTGCTTCGGAATGAAAACTTTGTAAGCGTGATTTTTTGGGGGGGAAATGCCTAGAAATGTCATGAAACGTGAATAAATTATGGTTTTAAGAAATGACTGTATGTATGAATATGTCGATAAATAAAAACGCAAATTATTTCCAAAAAAGTGGCTTTTACGTGTCACTAAACGTATTTGACGCTGAAGAAATCGTAAAATACGCTTCTATTACGGTCCTATTTTACGATTTACTTATGCGTAATTTACGAGCAAAACATCGTATTTTACGTTTGAAATAACTTTTTTTAAATCCTCGTTAATTACGAATAAATTAATTACCAATAAGTAGTTAATTATGAATAAGTAAACTAAAAAACTGGAAAAATCATTGTAATTAACGAATACGAAATCGTAAATTGTTTTACGGCTATTTTGAGTGTAATTTAACACTCCAACATCAAGCACAAAAAACTCTTCAGAAAGCGTAAAAGACGACTTCTCGAACGTAATTTCCGTTTTTTTCTTAGTTTAGATTTTTTTGTAATTGCAAAAAAAAAATACTGTTCGTCAGACGGTCGAAAAAAAATCTTTCTAACTCATATACGGAGGGAAATATTCAATAAAAATTACGTATCTTTCCCGTAATTCCGGAGCGAAATGTGGATGTAGGAAATTTTACGGAACTGTCAGGGAATTTTTCCAGAGCATTCCGTAATTTTTACTGAACATTTTTCTCCGTGTATGATCGCAGCCCTCGCCTTTGTGTCCGGCTCATATTTGCTACAAAACCGCACGGATGAAAAAATTTAATATTCACGTCCGTCGGAGTAAAAGAGTGATGGGAATAAGTACAAAATTTGCTTTTTTGAAGATTATAACTTCGTCGTAAATTATTTATAAACAATAAATTTTACATTATGGAAATGATTTTGTTCGAAGCTTACGAAATTCGAAAATATCTAGAATCTGGACGGGAATCGATTTTTAACTACAAAAATTAGAAATCTGCACTTTCGATAATTTCCAATAAAGTTATGAATTTATTCGATTAACCTTTCATTTCTGAGAAGTAGAAGAAATAAACATAGTGAACTAGTTGTGATATTCGCCTGTTAATTGTTAAATAACAATTTAATGAATTAATATTAATTTGTTTCCTTGACTTGCCGATCTCTGTGGAAAAAGAATTTTAAACAATTTCCATTATCTATTTACAATAAGAGAATCTTTAAAAAACATAAATTTCTCATGAAATCAATCATCTGGAAGAGAAAACCAAAAGTTTTTTGGAAGAGAACACATCATTTTTTCATCTAGTCATTAAATAAACTATATTGTTAGGAATTTACTTATCGATTTATTTTACAATATCATTATTTTTTCAATTCTCATTTTTATTATGCATTCAAGTATGAGAATTAGATCGTTGGAAATCAGCGCTTCCATAGTATATCACGAGACTATTGTCGGCGCAATCGCACGATTCTCTTCAATTTTCTATCTCAAAATTAGCAACAGATTTTTTTTTCACCAATTGAAATCGAATCAATTTCGTACGAATGATTTATCGACTCGAGGAGTTGGACGATGAACTTCCTCGAGATGTTGAACTATCGTTCGAGATGAAATGAGGAAAAAGTATTGGGTCACTTATCGATTCAACAATATTCCAGTTAGAGCAGGAAGATATGACCCACGATGTCACGACGTGCCTGAAGAGCGAATTGGCGGTATTGGAGTACAAACGAGATCGACTTTCAGCTGAAGTGAGTCTTTGTATTTAACAAATTGGTGATCGTAATTGTTTGATTTGTTCTGGGGATGTGTGAGTGTCTGTTTGTTCTGCAGCTGGAGGAAATGAAGTCTACGGTGAGATCGAGGGACGCGCGGGTGCTGGAGTTACAGGTGGAGGCTGATCAATTGAGAGAACAGGCTGCCAGGCAGAACTCCATCATTTCTAGTCTCAAGAAGAGAATACAGGTGATACAATTCAATTGTATACTGTTAAAAATTTTCTGGAAATTGTGGAAATTTTTATCGTGTTCAAGTTCCACGGAAATTTCAGGAAATTTTGTAATTGAAAAACCAAATAGTCCATTGATTTTCTGGTCAAATGATCTGGCAATCAATAAAATACTTGATTTTTTAGTTCAATTATTCTGTGAAAATTCAGAATAATCAGGAAAATTCGGGGAAAATTGAAAATTCATATCATTTTGTTTCTGAATATTTCTCTCCATGTGGAAGATACTATTACGATTTTTTTCTATAACCGTGGCGGCACGAATTTACTAAGTTTCTTCTCTCACATTTTATTATAAAAATAAACAATAATACAACGAAGAAAATTTCCATAAAAACTGGAAATCCATTGATGTTTCCTATTAAAATATCAATCAAACAATGACAAGTTGAGATTTCTCGATGTTCAATAGAATTTCTCGGAGAAAGTGCTAGGTTTTTCCGTCAATTTTTTTCATCCGTAGTGTCCTGACATTTTCCCCTACAATCCCTCATAATCAAGATAATTGAACTTTCAACAAAATTTCCAAACAGGAATGCTATATTTTGTTGAAACTCATTATTATTTTTTCTCAGGATCTAGAGGAACGTGAGAGGAATCTCTACGCCACCCAAGGCAGAAGCGAGATAACTCTGCAGAGTCTCCAACGAGATCTGAAATATCACGAGGAAAAACATCGAGAGTATGAGAAAAAAAATTGTCAATTGGAGCATCACATGTCGGAGGAGATCGAGATGAAAGAACGTGCGCGTTTGAATCTCCACGATTTTGTTCGCCGCTTGGCGCACGCACTGAACAGTGAATTTTGTGACAGCACTCATCACAGTCCGGAACTGGTGATTCACAAGGCTGAGGAGTTGGTTCAAGAGGTCAATAGGCTGCGTACGAAGACAACGACCGTGGAAAGCCACTTGACAACAGTTGAAGTGGAAGGAAAGAGCCTCCGCGATGCCCTAGATAGAGCCAATATCGACAGAGATCAAATGCAGCGACAGATATCTACGCTCAACACCGAACTAGATCGTCTTCGCCAGGTGAAAGTGAAGCATGCCTCATAAATCTCAAACAATGATGACATTTTAAGCTATTTTTAATGTGTCGACATCTTAGTTGTTACCGAATTTTTGGGGTTGAGTAATCTCGGAAAAATCTCATGTCACAAAAAACTCAACGGAAGTTGCACAGTCATGTGTACATCAGGGATAGCCAATTCCATAATTTATAATCACGGCTAAATATTAAAGTCGTCAATTAGTTAACATCACCCTTAAATTTTTTAATTCTTTAAGCATCGTCTATTTAAATATTCAAATGTTTAAGTATTTTATCTCTCTATATATATAAATAAAAAAATACGGCGAAAAATTCAGGGGACGCTGCACGGAGAGAAATATTCAAGAAAAATTACGGAACATTTCACGTAATCCGCAAGCGAGAATCGTTTTCAGTGAATTTCTATAAGAATATAAGAGAATAAATCTGAAACGTTCAGCAAAATTTTCGGGTCTGTGACCGAAAAAATACGAAAAAGTCACGTAATTTTTCTGGAAGTTGTAAAATCTAACAGAAACTTCAAGACTTATTATGCCTCAGAACATGAAAATTCTTGTTTAAGAATTTTTACGAAAAGTTCCGGAAAAATTACAGAACGTGTTGTTAAAATTTCCCCCTCACGGTGACTCATGGCTAGCCGTGAGGCGTCGGACGGACGAGTAATTTTTACGGAACAGATCGTAGAATTTACGTGACGATTGACACTTTTTATTGAATTTTACTTCGCTCCCAGATTACGTTTCGAAACGTAATTTTTACGTCTTTTTTCTGGTAATTTTTATTGAATATTTCTCTCCGTGTGGATGTCTGTATTTATAAGGGATGTCTATATGAGGGGGTGGTCATAAAGGGGATATCGATATTTATGGAGGATTACTATATTAGGGGGTGCTCATATGGGAGATGTTTATGGGTACGGTCACACCGCTGCGGTCACACGGTCGGGGGGGGGGAGCGAGCGAAGCGAGCAGGAGGGGGGAGGGGCAAAGCCCCCCCGGGTTGGCGAGCGGAGCGAGCAGGGGGCAAAGCCCCCCCGGGTTGGCGAGCGGAGCGAGCAAGGGGCAAAGCCCCCTAGTTAATCAATAATTTAGGTAGAAAAGTTGACGATTATTTGGGTAATCAGAAGTCCCCGTTTAAGACATTGGAATTATTTACTTAAGGGGTAACGGAAGCGGTCCGTAAAATGACGGGCCCTAATACATATAAAGTAAAAACTGATACCTGAATTTGTTCGCTGAAGTATAACGAACACTTTGAAAAAAAAAAACGTTAAAATCGGAGGAAAACTGTGGTGTCAGGAGCATTTTTAAGCCAAAAACGTGAAAAACTACATTTTTGGTGGATGTACGGGGCAAAACGGGTGGGGTCCAAAATTTTTCTTACTTTGTAATATATCCCTCCATATCCCAAAAGTCGTGTAATGTCTCTTAAGACCGAGCGAAGACTTGAATTTCACCGCGGTCTCCCCTCAATTCAATTTACTTCATCTGAAATTCAATGAAAATCATCTTCCACTCGATTTGAGAATTTTAACGAATGACATTCATCGATTATTCTAGGACAAGGAGTGTCTGGAGATGCAGTACAGAGTAGCGGAGAGAGAAAATAACGAGCTCAGGGACAAATTGGTGAATGCTAACAGAAGTCTCACCAGTGCCACAGGAAATGTTACCAACCAGGAAGCTATTATTTGTCAGCTACGAGGTACGTATATCATGTATGTATAATCGTAATTGCATGGGTGGTTATTGTTATTGTTAGCAACGAGTTGTAATACAATAGGAATAATGCAGATGACTTGAAAAATCGTGAGGAAAAGGCACAGAGGGCACAGAATGAAATGCGTCATTTTCTCGAGTCCCTGGCGATTCTTTTGAGCACACCGAGTCGTTTCGTTGAGTCCCATGAGAATGCCGTCAAGGACAGGATACGGGAGATTTTGGCTGACGCCAAGGATCAGGCGCTGGTGAGATATTATTATTATTATCATTATTACAGTTGTTGGTTAATGTTGAAATGAGATTTTTGCGAATCTGGGAACTTGTTGGCGGCAATAAAAATGCGGAGAGAAATATTCAGTACAAATTACGGAACAATTCACGTAATCCGCAATGGGGAATCGTTTTCCGGCAATTCTTATAGAAATGGAAGAGGAGAAATCTGAAACGTTCAGTGAATTTTCAGGTTCATCACCGAACAAAATACGACATTGTCACGTAATTTTTCCCGAAGAAGTAAAATCTTACAGAAACTTGCCGACTTATTATGCCTCCAAAATCAAAAATTCTTGAACGTTCAACAATTTTTATGAAGCTGGTGAGTTATTTCTACGTTCCGTTCCGTAAAATTTCTCAATCGTTGGGGAAAAATTACGGAACGACTTTTTGTCCGCACAGCGGTGAGTCATTAGACGGCTGGTTAATTTTTACAGAACAAGTCGTAGAATTTCCGTGGCGATTCGTACAATTTCAGTTCCAACTCACAATTTTTATTGAATTTTACTTCGCTCGCGGATTACGTTTCGAAACGTAACTTTTACGTTATTTTCCGATAATTTTTGTTGAATTTTTTCTCCGTGAATGCCAAGTGTAAAAAATTCAAGATGATTCTGAAAGAAATAACGATTTTTTGCAAATATCTTCCTTGCAACATGCATGAATTGCTATTGAACAAGTAAGCGAAGGATTGATTGCGCGTCTTTACCTTTTTCGAAACAAAGATAAATTTATATCGATTAATTATCAGCGACATATCAAAATTTCCTCCGTGCGAAAATGATTCCTGATGTTAGTAATGAAGAATGTCATTAGTCATGTTCAGAAGAGTTGAATTACAAGAGAATTATGGAGAATTACAAGAATTACAACAGTTAGTGAAAATTCAAAGCAATAATTCACATTTCAGCATTTTTTTGTGTAATTTCCTATCCAAATGTAGCTCGTCCATCTATAGGGCAGCGTCCATCTACTGGGTAGCTTATCCTACTAAATTTTTATAATGAATAACATATTTCGAACTCAACGAAATTGATGAGAAACAGTCAGAGCGGTTTTCTCATTAGGGAAAGTACTAGATTTTTCTATCGAGTTTTCTCATACACGAGTTCTCGGTCCTATCGGTAAATGAAGTCTTCAGGAAAATTTTGCTGGCTCATTTAACCATTTCAGTACTGATTTATCCCCATACTGATAATAAATCCTGAAGTATTTCCAGTTCTAGCCATTGAGTCGGAAAAGTCCACTTGACGATTCTTTACTCAAAAGATTTTTCTCATTAGTTGTAATCATGTTTGAATGACAAACCGATTACGTATCAGGAGTTGAGTGCTGCAGCAAGATAATTAAATTTTATTTGCAGATGAAATGATTGATACTGTTAATTGATATTTTACAATGGTGCTTGCCTCTACTACAGTTAAAGGATATAACCAAAACGAACAGAAGAAGAAGAATTGATATTCTATTATTGAATGTGTAAAGACAGGCACGCGGAATAAATCATTTCGCTTCAATTTCTCGCAATTGGATTTGAGTTCAGTAGCGTATTGACCTGTTTTCAATGAATATCTCGGAATCTAAGGACATAGCAAAATTTTTAATAGAAGGTTTTTTGTAGACCCGACTGAGAGCTACAATAAATGTCATTACCAAAATTTCGCTATCTCCCTTAGATTCAGAAATATTCCTCAAAAACTCAACTGGGAGATAAGTCGACTTAAATTGTTTTACCACTTCGCTAGTGAATTACTTATCGTAAAAATTTGATGAAATCAGCAAAACGAGATAAGTCAATTTGGTTTGAAGATGTAGTGTTAGTCAATACCTCGAATACAAAAAAAGGAGAGAAAGAACATTTGGCCAATTCTTCAGCACTGATGCGAATTCTTTTTACCTTGATACCTGATTTACTGGGAATTTTGATGATATAATTCAGTCCATTCCGATTCCAAAAAGAATATCTCCTTTCGTAGAATGTCTATCTTATCTCGATTGCCTCCACTTGCGCAACAATTTTTCCCCTTTCCTGCAGAGAATTTTCATTGATAGTTCAATATTCTTCAACTCGTCTTTTTACGATTTTCAATTATTGCCGATACATTATTTCGTATTGACAATGATTACAGAGAATTCAAAGTCTCAAAGATAAAGTGAATGCAACAACGGAATCAGCAGGTCGTCAAACAGAATTGGTCGAGTCGAGTCTGATAAAGATGAGAAACCTCGAGGAGGATCGTGCCGTTCTGGAGGCAAAAATTCACAAATTGGAGTCTGAACTCACCAGTTGTGAGCTCACCAAAGAGTCACTGCGGAGGGACAAACAGAGCGTAAGAGAATAATTACAATGAGAATTATGGAAGGGGATACATTTCGACGAATTATATACATATATTTTTTATTTAATCATTCAAACTATGTGGTTTATTCTGCTATAAAAAAAATTACAAAAATACAAATGTGTTTACAAAATAATTCTTTAGGCACTATTCGTAACGATTTACATCACTTCTTCAAATATTCAATCCTGAGGAGTTCAAGAGGGAATCAATATGTTTGAGAACATTTCTATTCAATTTCACGAATTATATTCATTGTAGAAATATCAGAAGACATTTTTCATTCCAAGAAATGCCCGAAACAAATAAATTACAAACAAATTAAAAATTAAAGGCAACCTAGCGCATTCGCTAGGAAAATTCTGTTGATTTTTTCTCACATTTCCCAAATACTAAAAAGTTTTCATAAAAAAAAGATTAGTTTAAACTTTTCCTTTTATTCTCCCCTCCACAATTGCCTAATAATCGAAAAAAAGACGAAACGACGAAATGAGGGGACAAATGAGAATTGAGAAACACAATGGATTTTTTCACTGAAGTCAACAAGTCAACATATTTTTTTTTTCAGTTTCAAATATTCCTAGAGCGTCTGGGCAAGGCCATGCAGATGGACGAAATTTCCCAGGAGATCGGCCTTGACTTACAGACCGAGGCATTACTCGTACGTGCCGAGCAATTGGCCCGCTTAGAGACCGACAAACTCGTTGACAAGGTGAAAGATAATGACACAAAAAAAACCATTGCAGTGATGAGTGAAATATTTCGGTGGTTTTCATATGTATCGCTTTCATAACTGTCGTCTTTCATTGTCTGTCTTTCTTTGTCTTGTTATTGTTTTTTGTTTGTGTGGCTTTCTACAGCTAGTCTACAACTACACGACATTTCCCAGGATTCGACGGGAGCGGTCGTTCGAGCTTCCTTGTCTCAAAGAAGTAAGCGTGTAGACAGGAGAATCTTTGAAATCACACGCACAAAAAAAAATAATAGAAAAAGCTAGCGAATTCGGTGGACAATTCTGTTGGATTTCTATTGAACTTTCTATCAGTTCTAGTGAAATATTCTATACAACTTATTCGATTGAGATAGTTTCTATACAATTCCCTCGGCTCAAATTTTCTAAGTTTTCTGTTTAATGTTTTTTATGAAAAGAAACGAAAAATAGACAAAAAACAAGAGGCACGTATGAAAAAATCGTATAGAATTTCTGTAGGATTTTCCTATATGATATTCGGATATTTCTATACGGATATTTTTTATACAAAATATTTCTATACGACTTCTATAGGTTCGATTCTCTACGACCCACTGCCACATGTGTAGAAACATTTCGTATGGAGTTGCGACATTTCTCTACGTTTTTCTCTGAAATGTTTAGACACCTTTCGTATGAATCCAAAAATTCATGTAAAAATTTAGGTATAGAAAATACTCGTATAGAAATGTCCGAATATCATATACGGAAATCCTATAGAATTTCTATACGCAATTCGTATAGAAAATTTCTATACGATGTTTTCATACTGGGGTACCTCGATTTTTGCACAAGCTAGAGTGATTACAAAATTTTTTATGAAAAAAAGGGAAAACAGGAATTTCTCGAAAACTTTGTATGAACGGGTGTATATTTTGATTGATTTAGATAGAAAACATCGAGACGAGTATTTGGAAAACAAAAAATCGAAATCAGTCCACTAGTTTTGAAGATTTTTTTGCGGAAAGGAATTTAACAATGAATAACTTTAGTCTTAGTCTTCATTAAGACCTACCAAAATTTCAAATTTTTTAGAATTACTTTAACCACTTAGTTACACAAAATTTCTATTTTTTTGTTTGATTTTCTTGATGAAAAGAAACGAAAAATAGAATTAAAAAACATGGAAAATTGGAGCCGAGGAAGTTCTATAGAAAATATCTCAATAGAATAAGTTGTATGGAATCGGCCAAAAACTAACGGAAAATTCCATAGAAATTCAATAGAAATGTCTAGCAAATTTGCTAGGTTTTTTGATTGAATTTTTTCTTACGTGCACTTAGAATTTTTCTTATGAGTGTTTTTAGCAGCCAACAAACGTAACACCATTCGATATCCATTACCGTTAATGTCACAGTCAATGCCACCAGCAGCTTTCCGCGTGTTTAATGCGGGTAAATAATATTTTGTTAATAATTCGTCCATTCAACCCACCGACGAGATTGTTAATACTCTTTTTCGTCATTGGGGATTGATAATTTCCCAAATGACTGATTAAGCAAATTAATGTTTTAAAAATGGAAAATCTCAGCCATGTGCTAGTTAATGCCATTTGGAAAAATCACGTACAGTAGTAATGTCATTGAATAATAATGATCAGAATGATTAGATCACCCACAAAATGCGAAATAAATCGAATCATGATTCATTCCATCAGATATCGTACGCAAATCCGGTCTCTAAATTTTCGTTAAATTTTTGGTTTCATTCGAATACTTGTACATAAAAAAGATTTCTTGACTAGTTGAGATCCCGTGGTTCAAATAATAATTGAAAATGATTAAGAGGCGAAATTGAACAAGTTTGGCTCTAAATCCTTCGATCAAATTTAACATCAGTAGCGAAGTGGTAAAATGGTGCAAGTCAATTTTGACTATTGACCAGTCTTCAATAAATATCTCGGAATCTAAGGAAGATGGCAAAATTTTTGTTGTAACCTTTTTTGTAGAGCCTATTGAAAGCTATAATAAGCTTTATTACGAAAATTTCGCTATCTCCCTTAGATTCGGAAATATTCCTGAAAAACTCAACTGGGAGATGAGTCGACTTGAACCGTTTTGAGATGTTCAAAAATGTCTAAACAAAAGGAAAATATAGTTTCTGTATCAAAAATTTTCTTAATTAACAAAAAATCATTTTAATTTTTTTCCTTCACCTTAACTTCACAGTGAAAATCGGAAAATGAATCTTCAAACGTTAATTTATGCCCGTTTGTCATTTTTGTTTCTGAATGGCAACTTTGTAATCGCAGAAATTGAAGTTCCCAATTTTTTGTTTTAGGGTAACTAAATATGGTCTAAAAAGTTCGAATATGCAATTTTTAAATGGTCTCTCCATGCATGTGATCTTTTTTCTTCATTTTTTAAAAATTTTCTTGAAAGAGATCAATCGAATTTCAGGAATTTTTCCGTGAATATAGACTTTAATAAGCCCTATTCGGTGACACAAATTACAATTCGATTTTTCATATAGATTCGAGATAATTTATATTTTTTCAAAAAACGATTCTTCAACGATGACTCAACAATTGTCATCAAAATGGAATTAGTCATGGCTTAAAAACTGACGAAGGCGAAGAATACAATCACACGAGTCCGAAAAGTTGTTTTCGAGCTCATGACGAAAATAATTAAATCTTCTTATCTTCTTAAGAATAATTAATATTCTTTAAATATTAAAATATTTAAATAATTAAATTGGGATTAAATAATTCATCGAACATCCAAATTTACTTTTTTCTTATCTGACGTTTTCGTTACCCGGAGCTGGTGCACCCGGGCCTTATTCCAGAAAATTGCAATGGAAAATATCTCAGTAGAATAAATCGTATTAAAATTCTATATGTAGATATTTCCATCGGAATAGTTCACTGCTCTCATATACATTATAGGAAACACGTAATTTCAAATGTTTCTGTTTTCAATTCTCCATTTTCGAAATAATCACGTAAATAATAGATTTCTTATACCCCGCTCTACTCAATTCATTCTTCTCCACTTAAATAGTAACTATTTTCACATTATCGAAGTGCCATGAGATTGATAAATAATTAATGTCCCAATTGCCAACAAATTCATGAATTTTCCTTTGTCCTAGAATTTTTCTTATTTTTCTGAATTTTCACATAATAATTGAACTGAAAAATAAAGTATTTTATTGATTTCCAGATCATTTGAACAGAAAATCAATGGAATATTTGATTTTTAGATAACAAGATTTCCATGAATTTTAGTAGAGCATGAACACGATAAAAATCTCCGCAATTTGGCCCGGAAAATTCAGACGAAAATTTTTAACACTGTGGGCTCCCCTTAAATTGACAATCCAATGATTAAAAATCTGCAGTGCCCCTCCCAATTCCGTCACCACCAGTAAAACGAATCGGAATATTCTTGGAATATTAAATTGCCCTGAATGTTGCAGACATCCGTGGTGTATCAACTCCAGCGTCGCGTGAGGACACTCCGTGAGCAATTGCAGCGTCGAGACTTGCACCTGGATCTGCTCCGTAGAAAACTCTCGTTGCAGGAAGACGGCGTGAGAATAAAATCCATCCTGCAGGCCGAAAGGGATGAAGCCAATCTCCGGTAAATTTATCTCGACGTAATTGGCCATGTTATTAAATGATATTTACAATATCATTACTATTTCAGGGCCAAGAAAGCGGCAAAACAAGTGGAGCGTTTGCAGATCCAATTGGCAGAAGAAAAGTCGCGAAATCGAGAGCTCAGTACTCAACTGACCGAGGCGGCTGATTACAAGGTTAATGAACACATAATTCTAGGATATGATAGTAATTTTATGATAATGATCTCATCCAATTATTAATTGTAAAAATTGTTTTTCAACTGTATTTCATTTTTTAATTTAAATAGTATTTACTACTTTATTCCACCAGTGTATTATTTCAATGAAATTAAATGGGCAAATTTATTTTTCATAACGAAAAGGGCAAACAGGACTCATATCACATTTGAATGTTCACATCAAATTTCTCTATTTATTTCAAAGTTATGAAATACGATCATCTTAGGATATTTTCCTCGACTATTCCAAGTAGATTTTTCTACATAATATTATACACAAATGGAAAAATTTTATTGAGAAATCTACCAAACTCGGAAATTCTATTGGAAATTCTATTGGCTTTCCATTAACTTTTTATTGAAACCTCTATCAGTTTTTCGCCGATTCTATTGAAGATTTTCCGAGTTTTTCTACTCGTTTTTTCAATGAAATATTTCCTATTCATCATTTCTATTGAAAAAAAACGCACAGAAAAAATGCGCAATTTTTTAATACAAATTCAATGGAATTTCAATTTTTCTGTAAATTTCTTTTTCGAAACACCGCCGCATATCGTTTTTCTTTAATTACACTTGACTGGCTGACCGTAAAAATTCAAGAAAATTTGATCTTAACAATTCAGTAGCGAAGTGGTAAAAGGAGATAAGTCAATTTTGACTATTGACCAGTTTTCAATCAATATCTTGACATCTAAGGAAGATGGCAAAATTTTTGATATAACCTCTTTTGTGGAGCCGATTGAGTGCTACAACAAATGTAATTACAAAAATTTCGCTATCTCCCTTGGATTCGGAAATATTCCTCAAAAACTCAACTGGGAGATAAGTCGACTTATCTCCGTTTACCACTTCACTACTGAACTAAAGTGTCTAAAAAATTATAGTCGTTTTTGGAACAATATATTTCCCAAAATTCCTACAGAAAACAAATTATTTCGAACAGATGAATTATTTTTCCTATGTTAACTGAAATTAACTGAAATCACGATGCGACGTTGTCGGAATCTCGCTAAACGCGCCCGGGTACTGTAGAGTGAATTCGGCAACGCTAAAGCCTAAGTAACACAGCGGGGAATCCCCGCGGAGGTGACCAGAGTCGCAGGGACGCGTTTGACCAATTAGGGTTAAGAATATTCAAGTACTTTGGCTATTTCTTCTCCAGCGCAATGTTTTTTTACTTTTGTAGTCGAGCATCTAAGCGTGAAAAAAGAATTAGAAAGTTTACTCTTGCAGGAAGATTGATGAATTAAATTACAAATTGCAAATTTTGAAAATTTCGAGCATTTTCTATAAATAATTTATGAACAATCAATTTTCCACCATAAAAATCATTTGTTCCGAATCGTAATAAATGTATTCATATTCAGAATGTTACCAGAAATCGATTTCATGCCTAAAAAAATGAGATTTTCAAAAGTTTAAACAGTTTCAATTGTTTATTAATTTCATTATTTATCAATTTAATTGATAAATTTGTCAGTGTGGTCTGTACCAAACTGTAAAAAATAATTGGATATCCTTAAGTACCAATGCTCTTTCATTTGCAATACTTCATAAATTAAAATAATTTCATATGAAATTTTTCTCATTAAAAATTTTCAACTACTGTTCAATCAGTCATGCTTGAGTGCAATTAAAATTCTTAGTTTCCTCAACAACTTCTGAAAAAAGCAAATGAATTTTTTAGATCGCAGCATTGGAGCGTAGCAGAAAAATTGAGGAACTACAGAAGCGTCTGGTAGAGAGTGAAATGTTGAGAACACGATACACTAGAAAGTTCGGTCTCCTCAAGGATCAAATGCGTACGACAACGGAGAGCGCTGATCAGGAGAGATCGATAAATGATCACTCGCTTCAACTGTTGAGGGACGAGTTGGCTCAGGTCAAGCAGAATTTGGGGGAGGTAACGAGGAGAGAGTCACAGCTACAGAGTTTCCGTGTCTCTGTTGCCAAAATACTCAACGAACCCATCTGCACACCCGACTACGAGATAATATCGCGTTTACAAAAGTTGGTGGCTGCACACAGGGATTTCACAATGTTGTCGAGGAGGTACGATGAGCCACTGGAGACTAGTCCGTCGAGGTGTACGAGGTGAGCATTCATCTTATCATCTCTTTTTTTTCAATATTTTCCAGTGGTTTTCTTCTTCCTTTTTCCCCTTTTGCCTCCGAATGGAAACTTCGTATTCATCAAATCAAAAATTTCCAATTTTTCGTGTCAGGATAACCTATTCGAGCATTTTTCGTTATATTATGTACGGATATTTTCGATCGTATTGCAGACGCAACTGTAGTTAAGGTTTCCAGGAATATCCGGGAATCCCCGGCAGATAGTGATTTATTTTTCACTATCAGTTTCCGCTGGAATGAAAAAATCTTCAAAAAATGTTGCTATCTCTCTTAAATTCGGAGATGTTTCTCAGAAATTCAATTACCAATTCAGTCGACTCGTGACGTTTTTTAATTACCACGTTACTACCGGATTAATCTAGTATTCATCAAATATATCAGTTTATCGAAACTATCGAACATTAAAATTGATCAATAAAGGCGCAAATGAATAGATAAGTAATAAATGAAGAGATGACATTGAAGTTCATAAATCGTGTCGGGAAAATTTATGAAAGTTATAGACGTCAATGATACATATTGCAAATAGCCTTTTTTCGGGATAACTTTGGTTTTCTCAGTATGGTTTGAACCCATTGATAAATCGATTATCATAACAGATATATTTTTGCCAAGAACGACCTAAATTTGAAGTGATTGGTTCGGTTGATTTTGATCTCGTCTGTGTGCGTGATATCTTATTGATAAAAAATGGAAGGTTTCCTAGCCAGCGGAGTATTGTTCGTCATCATCACCTCGAAATAGAATGTACTAAAGGTCACGAATGTAACAATGGAGATAGAATTTTTCATCGCAACCGATTTCATTGAAGGCTCTGGATATTTCGTTGGACTGATACGCATAATTTACAGTTGGAAAGAAGAACTTATGGAAATCAATCGTAGAAATACTTTCGACTATTTGCATCGTAAAATTGTCCAGAAAATTATGCAAATTATCAGCTCAGTTGGGAGAGCACCCGATGCATAATCTGAAGGCCCCGGGTTCAAATCCCGGTCTGGACTATCCATTTTTTCAGTAAAAAGTTTCTGGTTATTCATATTGAGAATAATCCCGGTTCCTCTCCTACCTCATCCAAATCCCATCCAATAATTTCCTATGACGTCACAAAGATGTGGAACGCTCTATAAATTCCCTTCTTTAATGTAATTTCTGTTTCGACCCGTCGCGAAGTTAAAAATCCGGTTGGGTCGGGAAGTTGAAAATTATCCATGCAGAATCCGTGTTTTTTTAATCCTAGATTGGTTACCCTATGAGGTAAACTGCGCCTTTTCTTTAATTACAATTGACTGGCTAACCGGAAAAATAAAAAAAAAATTGTCTTTATCAATTGAAGGGTTTAAAAAAGTAGAGTACTTTTTAGAAAAACATATTTTCCAAAATTTCTAAAGAAAATAAATTATTTCGGACAGATGAATTATTTTTTCCCATGTTAAATGAAATTGCCCACAACGCGACGTTGCCGGAAACTCGCTAAAATCGCTCGGGCAGTGTATAGTGAATTCGACAACGCTAAAGCCTAAATAACACGGCGGGGAATCCCCGCGGAGGTAACCAAGTCGCAGGGTCGCGTTTGGTGACCAGATTAGGGTTAATAAACAGAAAAAAGGGAATTGGTCGGGAATCGTTGCGATGAAAAGTAAAATTAATGTATCTGAGAAAAATAAAAAATAAAAAATTTCATGAGATAGTAATGAATATTCAATAAATATCCAAAATTGAAAATTTTTCTTTCGTAGTTATTTAAATAGGAAAAAGTGGGCCTTTGGGGGGCGACTTCGGGTTAAAGTAGAGGGTTGAAATTTTTAGATTTTTTAAAATTATTTGGAGATGGTCTGGAGGCGCAACGGTGTAAATTCCAAAAAGGGATGTTTAAGAATTACTAGGGTCACACTTGCTTCCCAAGACTCGGAATGGGAGTGAGCGCAGTGAGCAACCCACAATCCAGTCGAATTTTCAAAATATAGCACTTACCCTTATAGAAAAATGCTATTTTTTCCGATGAAAAAGTGAAAATGACTTGGAGCATCTAATGAAAAAACTAGAGAACTTCTTCCAATTCATGAAAATTTTGTATTAACAACTTCGATATTTGCGCTAAACTTTAGTCGACATTTAACGTCCAAACTTTAATCGTTTCAGTAATACCGTTTCAATGCCACATACTTTTTTTATCATTGAATTTCGAAGGTGACCCGCAGATTAGATATCGATACAACAGATGTATTTCACATCAATAACCGAAAACAACCCGATAAACTTCTCTCGTTTCATTTGATTTTCCCAAAATCAATCAATACCAGCTATAAGGTGTATTCAAGGCTCAGGGCATTCGAATAGTATTGCAGAAAAAAAAACATTCGAAAAAAGTCAATATTTGTGGATTTCAACGATTAATTTCATTTGATGAAAAAAAAACATATCGGCGCAATGAAAAAATTCAGAAGAAAATTTATAATGAAATACAACTCTCCCTAGACCTTCAGTATTTTTCCCATTGTGTTACATTCCATTTTCTTCATTATTTCATGCATTTCACATGCATTTATATGCATTTTACAATTCCATTATAGCAGCAGCGTCAAAAAAAATTTTTCCGTATTGCTTCTCACTTTTCCCACTCCCGGGATTGATATTGACTCTTCCGCAAACTGGTAAAAATGAAAATCACTACGGAAAAATATCGTTCGCGTCTAGTGCCACTGGGGTTTTTGGCTCGTGTGATTGGCACACCTCGTCTTCGGCTCGGCGCACTAAGCTCACATGAGCCGGAAACCCCAGTGGCCCTCGACACAAAATATACTATTTTCGTCCATGTGATAAACCGTATTTTTTGGCTGCGTGTCTATAAATCCCAGCCTACGGCCGGAATGACAAAATAGTACATTTCGATACGAGTGGGACGAAATTTCTAAAAGTGTGTCCAACAATATTTTTTGCCAGTATTTTCCCTCACAAATAAACGAAAATATTTTTCGCTTACAAGTACGCGAAAAGGCACATTTCAGCACGAGGTGAACGTAGCAGCAGTGTTAAAAGAGTGTTTTCCGACCTGTGGGAGGTATCTCACGTCTCCCAAGAGTCAAGGAACACTTTTCCCACGAGTGTCGAATCCTATTTTTCATCAGAATGTGCGTAAAATTTCAATTTACGCACGAGTGATGGAAATAGTATATTTCGATACGAGTGCGGAAAAGTGTTTTTTGGCTCGTGGGAGGTTTATATTACGAACCGAAGGCGCGCGATATAATCCTACGAGTCAAAAAACACTTCCCATGAGTATCGAACTATATTTTTCATCACAATGTGACGTAAAAGTTACTTTTTCGCACAGCGTGATGAAAACACTTTTCCGCACAAGTGATGTAAAACACTTTTATGCCTCTAGGGACAGAAAATATCGTGTGCCACACGGCAATAAAAGTATTTTCTGACTCATGTGATTATAACGTCCCATTCGTCAGAAAATACTTTTACTCCCTAGAAGCACAATATACTATTACACACTCGTATCGAAATATACTATTTCGTGATACCTGCCTGAAAAGTGTTCTTTCCGAAATGGTTTAGTGTGGATAAAGTGGTTGTTTTCCGCACGACATGCGTAAAGTGAATTCCCGTGCGTAAAGTTTCGTTTTACGAACTAGGAACACAACATACTATTTTGTCGCACAGCGTCTGTAAACCCGTTCCACCTGTGTAAATTGCCGGTTTACAGGCAGGTGTGCTACAAAATGCCATTACATAAATATGATTTGACCCTATAAATAAATAACAAAATACGCAAAATAAATAAATGAATAATAAACAAATAACGCATGACTAAAAAATGTGTTTCAGCATTCATCCAGTCCACTCGGTCCACCCGCCTCGTTCCCCGGGCTCTCGCTGCACGAGATACGACGACAGTGGCTACGCGGACCCTCCCGATCTTCACGACATAGACGACGAGTACAAACGCCCAGTTCGAAGCAGCCTCCTACCATGACCCCGGTCAAAATTCACCATATAATCCCCAAGCACCTCGATTCATCGGAATTCCTCACTCACCCCATCTCCTTAATGTGTTCAAATAATAGTAGACTTAATGGCACCGGCCATTAAGCCTCCAATGGCACAATTAGTCTCCCGTAAGGCACTCGTTTATGCCCGAGTAAACGAGTGACATTTACATTCCCAATAAATACCAGACTAACCGTAATAAAAATAATTAATTGTAAATGAGAGAGAAAATTATTGCCAGCCTACTGGTAATAAAATTAAAAAGAAAATTATTTCCCTTTTCTTTCTCTTAGCTAACACGTAGTAATTTTTGTATTTAAACACGTATACAATATCACCTGGAGGAGTACTGAAGGATAGAGGGAGAAAATACGAGAATTGTGGAGAGGAGAGGAACATTGTGAGTGGTACAACCGCATTCCACGAGGCAGACGCTCACGAGCCAGTTGAGAGACCCCCAGACTACTCGACACTCATACAAACCAGAAAAAATACCAGCGGAAGTCCAGGGAAATATGTGTACACGTACACATCGTAGATACTATTTCATTTGTGTGGAAATTACGAGGATAGGACAATTCAACAATTTTCGGTGTCACTGTGTGAATGCCTCATGGGTTTTCACTGAATAGGAAAAAACTACGTGAGCCCATGGTTTATTGCACACACTGTACAACGGGACAAAAAATCCCACGGCATTGCCATGTCCTCCTTACCTCGACTCGAAAAATAATATAATGCAGAGATTAATGAAATAGTGTTATTAGGCACTACGAGGCCAACAGGAAACAAAAACCGTTGGGTTTTCCATTTCTTGCTTCTTCGTTGCATCTTTGTTACAATTATTATCCGGAAATGGCGGATAATCTTATCTTATTTACTTGGATCAGTGAAAATTGGATGTTGTAAAAGTTTGTATCTAAAAATTTTGTTATCAAAATTTCAAACTTGAAACGTTTGTTGGGTGAAGCACTGTCAAGAAGCGTGATTCAGTGATTTCAATTTCATTTTCATTAACATCTTAGTGAATTGAATTATTTGTTGATGGAATAAATGTTATGTGGGACGTCGTCGCTATGAGTGAATGTATTCATTTTAGTGAAATAAAATACTTGTTTTCTCCGACTACGTTATTTCGTTCAATCTTCAAATCATGAATTGTAACCAATTATTAATTTAGTAATATTATGAGAGCTTGAACCTTACAACAAATAAGGATCGAAGAGACCAGATCGTTATTACCAGATTGAGAATTGGACACAATTTCCTAATAACAAAGGAATGATGCAGAGGAATTATGACAGTGAAATGTATCGTAACGAACCGCCCAAAATGTGCAGACATCAGAAGGAACATGAAATTAACAGAGGAACTAGACAAAATACTAAATGAGAAAAAATACTGAAAAAATATTGAAACTACTCAAACTAATGAAAATATACCATTTCAAACTTGAAACGTTTGTTGGGTAAAGCACTGTCAAGAAGCGTGATTCAGTGATTTCAATTTCATTTTCATTAACATCTTAGTGAATTGAATTATTTGTTGATGGAATAAATGTTATGTGGGACGTCGTCGCTATGAGTGAATGTATTCATTTTAGTGAAATAAAATACTTGTTTTCTCCGACTACGTTATTTCGTTCAATCTTCAAATCATGAATTGTGACCAATTATTAATTTAGTAATACTATGAGAGGTTGAACCTTACAACAAATAAGGATCGAAGAGACCAGATCGTTATTACCAGATTGAGAATTGGACACAATTTCCTAATAACAAAGGAATGATGCAGAGGAATTATGACAGTGAAATGTATCGTAACGAACCGCCCAAAATGTGCAGACATCAGAAGGAACATGAAATTAACAGAGGAACTAGACAAAATACTAAATGAGAAAAAATACTGAAAAAATATTGAAACTACTCAAACTAATGAAAATATACCATTTCAAACTTGAAACGTTTGTTGGGTAAAGGACTGTCAAGAAGCGTGATTCAGTGATTTCAATTTCATTTTCATTAACATCTTAGTGAATTGAATTATTTGTTGATGGAATAAATGTTATGTGGGACGTCGTCGCTATGAGTGAATGTATTCATTTTAGTGAAATAAAATACTTGTTTTCTCCGACTACGTTATTTCGTTCAATCTTCAAATCATGAATTGTGACCAATTATTAATTTAGTAATACTATGAAAGGTTGAACCTTACAACAAATAAGGATCGAAGAGACCAGATCGTTATTACCAGATTGAGAATTGGACACAATTTCCTAATAACAAAGGAATGATGCAGAGGAATCATGACAGTGAAACGTATCGTAAGGAACCGCCCAAAATATGCAGACATCAGAAGGAACATGAAATTAACAGAGGAACTAGACAAAATACTAAATGAGAAAAAAATACTGAAAAAATATTGAAACTACTCAAACTAATGAAAATATACCATTTCAAACTTGAAACGTTTGTTGGGTAAAGCACTGTCAAGAAGCGTGATTCAGTCGTTTCAATTTCATTTTCATTAACATCTTATTGAATTAAATTATTTGTTTATGGAATAAATGTTATGTGGGACGTCGTCGCTATGAATGAAAGTATTCATTTGATTGAAATAAAATACTTGTTTTCTCCGACTCCGTTATTTCGTTCAATCTTCAAATCAGGGTTCATGATTATTGTTAATTTAGTAATATTATGAGAAGTTGCACTTTACAATAAATGAATATGGAATTGTCAATTGACTACTGAGTAAATATTTCTAAATTTCAAAAAAGAATTTTCGATTGGTCAATCATCAAGTTTCCGCACCCAATTATTGATTGATAAAATATTCTGAAATTCGAATATTTAATTGACGACTAATTTAGTAATTAAAAAATTGATGAGTAACATTAACAATTGACTCATTTAAAACTTAACTCTGATTAAAATTTATAATTGTGCCGATGTCTGCTTTAAATAGTATGAATACACGTGTAAATTTGCAGAACACAAAAATCTTCTACTGTCTCAATAGTTGAAAGGTAACTTAAAAATTTCGACGTATTTGAATAAAAATAATCATTTGTTCATTTCCCAATATTTTCTTATTAATCACTTATCCAATATTGACATTCCTCTTAATTGCGCTTCACGTTAATGACAATCTGTGACTCATGTCTGAAGGGGTAATCGAAAAATTGTGTACAGAGGAACGAGTGGGGCAGACGATGGCGCGATTATAGGAATCAAAATCCAGCGAATCTAGTGTAAAGGAATGATATTTGCGATAAAGCCCATCAAGAGATACGGCCAACAAACGGAAATCTTCGATGGAGTGATGAAAAAAAATCACTGATAACGATTACTATCGATCGTAATGATCATTGCCGGAGGCTTACGTTGACCGAAAAAAACATATTATCGAAATTATCTTTGTGGCGCATGACCAGTGGTAGTCGATGGAAATAGTCGGGGGTATGCTTAAAGCTGGGCAGTGCGAAGACAATTATTGAGTAGACTGATTGATTGGGGAGTTGTTGTAGTCATTGTGTTCCAGGTCTCGAGTTGAAACAGTTCATTTTTTAAAGGTTTAGACAGAATCGAAATGCTTGCCCGTAAGACAGTCTTTTTTGCGGTCTTCGCGTTTGTATTCGTCGCCAAGTTTCATTTAGGTATTTATTTTAACCAGAATATTTTTCTAATGTATTTTGTGCACGCAGTTCTGAGGATTTTATTGGATTTTAGGGCAATCGTTGCAGTGTGTCGTTTGCACTTCGTTGACTGATGAGGATTGTGCGGCGAAACCAGACAATTTTAAGTCAGATGTGTGCTCTGTATTAACTACACCAGCACCACCAGTTACTGACGTGCCTGAAAGTACAATTACAACAATATCAACTTCTGAAAGTGCGACTTCATCACCAGATGTAACAACCACTGAAGGTACAACTTTATCGTCAGTTGAAACAACTACCGAAAGCGCAACTTCATCGACAGATGCAATAACTAGTGCAGATCCAACTACATCGACAGATGCAATAACTAGTGCAAGTCCAACTACATCGTCAGATGGATTAACAAGCACGAGTACAAGTTCATCGTCAGATGGATCAACTAACCCACGTGCAACTACATCGTCAGCAGGATCAACTAGCGCAAGTACAAGTTCATCGTCAGATGGATCAACTAGCGCAAGCACAAGTTCATCGTCAGTTGGATCAACTAGCGTAAGTACAAGTTCATCGTCAGATGGATCAACTAACCCAAGTGCAACTACATCGTCAGCAGGATCAACTAGCGTAAGTACAAGTTCATCGTCAGATGGATCAACTAACCCAAGTGCAACTACATCGTCAGCAGGATCAACTAGCGCAAGTACAAGTTCATCGTCAGCTGGATCAACTAGCGCAAGTGCAACTCCATCGTCAGCTGGATCAACTAGCGCGAGTACAAGTTCATCGTCAGCTGAAACCAGCCTTGAAGATTCAACTCTACCATCAAGTATATCAAGCACCGAAAGTTCAACATCATCATCGGATCAATCGACTATCCCAAGTTCGACAGACACATCAGACACCGACACTACAAGTTTACCAGATATAACAACTACATCAGATAATCTTGCCGAAGAAAGCACTGCCTTTTCCGACAGACGAAGAATGCGTTTCGGGTATCAAGTCGTTTCAGCGCGGGCGGCGGAAAGTCAGAGCTGCTACAAGATCATTTACAAGAGTACGTTAACTGTTTCATTTTAGTCATTCTATTGATTGCGAACAGATGCAATGGCTAAGGCCAATGGCGCGGTGAAGGTAATCCACGCACTTCAAAATTTCATAGAGAAAACTAACAAATTCGCTGAAAATTTCCATCTAATTTCTACTGGACTTGTTTTGAGAATTTCAATACAAGTGAGTTTGTTCAAACGAAAATGTCCACCCTGATAGCTACCCGAGACGAAGTCGAGGGCTGCCAATGACACGAGCTGAATATTCCCATCTTACAGGTGTCGAACAATATTCTTTGACAGTGATGTTACGTTCAGCGAGTGGCGGAATTGTGCCTTTTTCGTTTACAAGTAAATAAAAGACTTTTCGGCACGAGGTGAACGTAGCAGCAGTTTCAAAATAGTACATTTCGCCACTAGGCCGTGAGCAACTTTTCTGGCGAATATGAGGTTACAGGATAAAAGTCTTTTCGTTTACAAGTTTCGACTTTTCGTTTACTAGTAAACGAAAAGGCACTTTTAGATACGGGCTGAACGTAACAGCAGTGACAAAATAGTATATTTCGTAACGAGTGCAAAAAAGTGTTTTTTGGCGAGTGGGAGGTTCATATCACTGGCCTTCGGCTCGTGATATAATCCCACGAGCTAAAAAACATTTTTTCACGAGTTACGAACAATATTTTTCATCATAATGTGGCGGAAATTGGACTTTTAGGCACGCGGAGCGGACCGGTACTTCTTAATACCTAACCTTTCAAGAATGGCTTCCATCAATGTCATTAGTCAAGTAGTAAACGAGAATTTTTTTCCGATTGAACACCTCACTCACGCGTTATCTCTCGCCACTTCACCGCAAAGAAGAAAACACTTAATTTAATTTCTGAAAATATTTGTTCCGATACTCAAACCTCAATAGGCAGAACGAATTAAATTCATTTTTAATTAATTAATTTTGTGATAAGTCGTGTTAGGAGGAATTGCACGTGTGCGAAGGGTTTAATTTCTCATGTTTGCACCAGAATCTTCACGAAATACTCTCGTGTAAAAAATTCCTACAAACTTTTCCGTTGGGGGAATCCCTGTAGGAAATGTCCGGACTTCGTGAAATCTGCTGCTGTTTAAAAATTCTATTGAAAACCTGTTGCTGTTGATAAATTCTTTTGAAACAGTATTATAAAATAAATTTTGATCAGTTACAGATTTTAATCAGGTCCCTTGGCACGTCATTGTGAAATTTCTTATCTACGAGATACTTCACTAATGAACAGAAATGATAACCATTTTCCTTCAAAAAATCCGGAAAGAACCGAACGGATAATTCTCTACATACCCTTGTTTTAAAAATAAAATTGAAATACCCTTGTTATATTAGGAACTGTCGATATATTTTCCTATTAAATTGTAATCTGTGAAATGTTCTAGTTCACGTTGACGTGACGATAAACATCGCATTCCCCCAATTATCCACATCTGATATTAACCATACACCCATCAATTTTCAGAGGATGATAAGGAAGTAGTGGAGCGTGGATGCGCTCAACCATCTGAAGGGTGTGATCAATTGAAAACTGGCAAAGACGGCGTCACATACTGTGATACATGTGACATGGACGGCTGCAATTCGTCTTCAATGATTACCTACAGTCTGACACCAATGCTGTTACTACTCGGAGTAACTTTCTACTTGACACGATAGAGCCTCTTAATACCCGAGGTTCAATGAATTTTCATGAACATTTTCTATCCCTCGTGAAAAAAAAATTAAAACATCAACATGTGTATTTTTTTTAATGAATTGAATGAAATAAAATCAACAAAATTAAGAGTTATGTGTAGTTGGTACATTCAGAAAAGGGTAACAAGTGAAAATACATTTACAAATGCACTAATTACAACGATATTTCTCGGAGTCATTATCCGGAAACAATGGAGTACGTCTAGAGTTAACGAATGAGCTGAATGTTGAGTGTCAACCGCGATTGTTCGCAACCGCTCGATTGTAGAGAGCTGTCAGATGGGTACTAGGAACGGGACGTTTCGCACAGTAAAAGAGACAACACTTATACTTGTCCCAGCAGTTTTTTTCGCCTCTCTCAGGAAAAAAGGAGGATAACGAAGGAAGATAAAAATAACACGAGGAAACAAAAAAATTGTTATGCGTTTGCAGGAAAAGATGGGACAAGTGCGCGGCAGCAAATAGAATTTCAACGCGGAATTGAAGAGTTCTGTAATTTCTGGATTTTATGGAGATTACATGATTGGGAGGAACTTGTTTTTCAGATTATTTTTTCAGATGGATGAATTTTCCTTGGGTAATGCGCATTTTACATCAATTATTCAATTATTCGGGTGATGGAGTGAATTTAAAAGGCTTTTTCTGTTGACATTTGCGTCTGATATCACTGGTTTTACGATACACATATGAAAATTTGGGAGAATTGTATTGTAATTTGGGGGTTTCTGTTGTTCGCCAATTTTGATTTATAATTCTGGCGAGTTTTTTTTTATTTGAAAATCTTATCGCAAACTATTTAACTTGCAAAAGCATGAGAACTTAATGTACTTGAAAAGTATGGAAGGAATTGAAGAGTTCACTGTTAGAAATGTTTTGAAATTTAAAGTTTTGAGTAGAATTCACAGAAATTCATGAGTTTTCAGTGGAAGTGAGATGAAAATGGCAAAACTCGATTGAATTTTTAGTGGAACATGAATATTCAGAAACACAATACCATAAATTTTCCATTTTTCCCTGAATTTCTCTGATTTTTCAGAATTTTCATAGAATAATTGAATTGAAAAATCAAGTATTTTATTGATTTTCAAATCATGTGAACAGAAAATAAATGAAATATTTGATTTTTCAATGACAAGATTTCCCAAAATTTCAGTGGAACTTGAAGACGATAGAAATTTCCGTAATTCGGCCCGAAAAATTCAAACGAAAATTTCTAACAGTGTAGACTACGTCAACAAAATAATTTTTACAGAGAAATGGCGACCTGTCGATTTTCTTCTAGTTAATCGTCTCATTAAGAGAGACCCGCACAACTGCGGAATTTCCAATAGAAATCCGCGCACAACTAGTGAAATTCACCATAAGTCGCCATTACTTTTTTGTTTCAAAATCTCAACACAAACCACTTAGTTTGAAAAAGTACTTAATTTTTTTTATCTGCTCCTCGCGTTGCAAAAGTGTACGAGTAGCTCTCGCTCTCTGCTGCAGCCAAGATAGAACAATTATGTAATAGTGCATTTACGCTAGAACTATATTTTCCCCAATATCATTTCAATGTTAGATTGGTTTTATATTTTCTTTGTATTTCCAGCCGACTGTTACAATTTTATTTGAATAAATTTATCATTACCCTAGTGCAACTAACAGATTTTCATTATTCTATGAAACTTATTCCGTTCATTTTTTTTCATCTAATATGTTATCTTTCAACGAGGGATTAAAAAAATTAATTGTAGAAAACGGTGAAAGTTCATCCAAAAAAATGTATATTAACACTATTAAAATTATTACTATATTTAATAATAATAATAATAATAAATTATTCTTGATGAATAAAATAATAAATAATAAATTTTAAAAATATATAGTAAAATAAGAGAATCGTGAAATAAAAATATAAAATGTATTATGATGTATAGTTAAAATAGTAAATATCATAATAATTTAAATAATAATAATATAAATTGAAAATCCCAACGTACTAAATTGCGAAAAGCACCTCCACTGACTGGACTCAAATTACCGTAATAAATTCCGTGAATTACAAACAATAACAAATTCACCTTTGATATTAACATTTATACAGAGAAATTGAAATCTATAGATTTTTTTCTAGTGGATCGTTTCATTAAAAAAAGAGGTGTAATACTGCAAAATTTCGAATAGAAGTGTACGAAAAACTGATGGAATCCCGGTAAAATTGTCCTCTTTTTTAAAGAGAAAAAAATTCCAAGCTCTCTGATACCCAAAAAAATGACCCCTGAAAACTCTGCGAGACGATCCATTCACCTCCATTAGTGGCCGGTCAATCAGGCAGCGATTTCTTTTTCGAATTTCTTTCTTCACGTTCTGGAGGAACTAATGGAGCTGGAAATTTGGGTGGAGCAAATATTCACCGATATGAAGACTTCCGGTGCGGAAAGATGCAATAGAAAATATCCCTAAAGGGTTCTATTGACATTCTATAAACATTTTATTCGTTTTCTCTCTTTTTTCTTCGATTTCTATTGCTTATTATGCAGTAAAAGGTGATGTTCTTCAAAAAGATCTCTGCTGTTATCATTTTTTCTATGAGAATTCTGTAGTCTCTACCAAAATGTCGAAATTACTTGGATATCGTTAGTTGAAAATGCATCGTAATTTGGCCCTGAATATTCATGTTTTCATTGAAAATTCAAATAAGTTGAGGAATTCTCGTCTTAATGCTGTTTAAAAATTTGAAATTTTATTCGATTGACAATGAAATGTGAATTTCTATGATTTTTTACCCCTAAACCCCTAAATTTAATGTCACTACTCTGGAAAATACCAGTCGCTTGCCAATGAAATTAAAATTTTTGCTTCCGAATGGAAGCTTTGTAATCGTTCACATTTAAGGGTGCCAAGTGAATTTGAAAAAAGATTCAAAAAAATTTTTTCTTTCCCTCCATCATTGGAGAAATATGTATTCATCCATCCGACGAAATTTCAAACCCGCAACCAGAGCTAGACACCGAGAAAATAAATGCGGAAAATCCTCTATTTCGCGTGACGAACCTCGAGAAAGCATGGGATCAAATGGGTACGGCGGGTTGAAATATCTCTCTTATTCACCCCGGTACCCCATTGTTTTTTGTCGCCATCACATTGAACACATCATTCCCCATATCTTCAAATTTTTTCAAATTTTTCTTGAGTTCCTAGGGGGTTGAAACGTTCAATTTAATCAAAACTCCATAAGAGGCCGTGTATAAGACTGATTTTGTTTATTTAATTTCTCGATATCCATAAGTTCTAAAATTTTCAAATTGTCACCGATGTTCACCATCTGTCTAATACTATTAACTAAAAAAATTATAATTTTGTTGGTGAATGTAAATTTTCAAGGTCATCGTCAAATTCACTTGGCACCCTTAAGTTTTAGATTTTTTGTGTTGTATCGACTCAGTATGATTCAAATACATAGTCCGAAATAGTATATTTCGGTACGAGTGAAACGGAATTTTTACGAGCGTGAAGTTGACGGCCCGAGGCGAAGCCGAGGGCTGCCAATCAGACGAGCTGAAAAATCTCGTCTCGCAAGTATCGGATTAGTATATTTCAATACGAGTGAGAGGGATTGCATGTGTCGAACACTATTTTTTGACAGTGTTTGACCGAGTTCGAAGACGAAGGCGATAGCAATAATCGTAATTTTGATTTATTTGACAATTTGCAAAAATTTTGCATTTCTTGAAAATCAGAATACCGGGGATACCTTTAAATATCATATTGTTTTAATGCCAATAAGTCGAATTTAAAATATGATTACGATAGCTATATTGATTGATTTAATTTTTATGATGATTGTTAAAAATTTCGCATTTTTCCTGAATTTCCCTTAAAATGAGCTTGCTCATGGTTTCTTCAAATGTGATGTTTCAAATTCATTCAAGTATGTATAAATAAAATTTTTCTATTAACGTTTTATCGACGGGCTGAGGGGAGAGATCGAGATACGCGGTAGCGTATCGGCCAAGTAGAACCGTACACTAATAAACTGATTCATTTATTCCAAACGAGATTCGTTAACTATTAACGAATGAACATTTGGTGAAATCGAATAGACCCTCGTCCCCAACCAAATCCATTCGTTAACAATAACTAATCCTTTCTATCAGTGTAAAAAAGACTATCGGTTGTATAGAAAATAGGGATAATAAGAATAATGGCGACAATAACATTCAACTAAGTTGGAAATCTGACAGAATTAGTTAAAAAGAAATGTTATTCAATTTAATCAAATGAAATAGACAATGAATTACACATCATGAAAGGAAATGATGTGCAAAATAACCATTCGGAAGCATATCGCTAATTTATTCGCAAAAATAACTATACTAATGCAATACAAGAGCAATTTTCCACTTGTTTTCAGGGAAATAATCAACTCAAAGATACCGCGAGCCAAACAAATCCTCAAACAATTCCGTACCCCCATTAACAAAAAATTCCCACAGCATCGTTAATCGTTCGCCATTCTAGACCATCGAAAAGCTCCAATCTCTCCCGTAAAACCTCAATAAAGGATTTCAATACATAATGAACAATGCAAACCACTGCGAAAAAATTCCAACCGATGATGCTCTCCTCCGCATCCCGAGAGGTTCACCCGGGGCCGTCCCCGCCAGTGCCCGAGCCCAGCCGGGGCTGGTGCGCATTGGCCTCGCTGAGAATCATGACGCACAGTCTCCTCGTATCCCACAGACGTCCAACAAAACAGTTCAACACCAGTACACCTCCATTCATCGCGGAGTCAAGACCTGCGCCGCTCTCCCCACGCCCCAAACCCTCGTATCCTGTTGAGAAATTAAACATTAATTAACAAAACTGTTGCTCCATTTTTCCCTCGACTGCAATTGGAACCCATCAATCATATCCAACGAGTGAAATTCGTCAGTGCAATCTGTGTTTATTTATTATCATTATGACCGAGTAACAATGCGTTCGGGCGATCCTTGAGCCGTTATTTATCCGTAGAATTCGTGCAACATAGGTATGTGGTAATCCAATCATTCGTAATTCATCATTTTACTCGGAGAAAAAAATCTACGGAAAATTGCAATTCTTGTAGTTTTCTCCCGAACAATTCTACAATTTCACTATTCGTTTGCGAAAAGTTACGCTACAGAAGCCCATTTACTTCTCAATTTCAAATAAAAAATTTTGAAATACAATTTTTCCAGCGATTTTTTTCTCCATTCATCAATTTTTTTTTCTTCCTGAATGTTTTTTTTGGGAAAAGTTACACTACAAATCCCATTTGCTTCTCAATTTCAAATAAAAAATTTTGAAATACAATTTTTCCAGCGATTTTTTTCTCCATTCATCAATTTTTTTTTCTTCCTGAATGTTTTTTTTGGGAAAAGTTACACTACAAATCCCATTTGCTTCTCAATTTCAAATAAAAAATTTTGAAATTCAATTTTTCCAGCGATTTTTTTCTCCATTCATCAATTCTTTTTTCTTCTTGAATTTTTTTTGGGAAAAGTTACACTACAAAAGCCCATTTGCTTCTCAATTTCAAATAAAAAATTTTGAAATACAATTTTTCCAGCGATTTTTTTCTCCATTCATCAATTCTTTTTTCTTCCTGAATGTTTTTTTTGGGAAAAGTTACACTACAAAAGCCCATTTGCTTCTCAATTTCAAATAAAAAATTTTGAAATACAATTTTTCCAGCGATTTTTTTCTCCATTCATCAATTCTTTTTTCTTCTTGAATTTTTTTTGGGAAAAGTTACACTACAAAAGCCCATTTGTTTCTCAATTTAAAATAAAAATTTTTGAAATACAATTTTTCCAGCGATTTTTTTCTCCACTCATCAATTCTCTTTTCTTCCTGAATGTTTTTTTTTTTGAAAAGTTACACTACAAAAGCCCATTTGCTTCTCAATTTTAAATAAAAATTTTTGAAATACAATTTTTCCAGTAATTTTTTTCTCCATTCATCAATTCTTTTTTCTTCTTGAATTTTTTTTGGAAAAAGTTACACTACAAAAGCCCATTTG
>NW_021680366.1:1078853-1086948 GCF_001412515.2 Diachasma alloeum
CATTTGCTTCTCAATTTCAAATAAAAATTTTTGAAATACAATTTTTCCAGCAATTTTTTTCTCCATTTATCAATTCTTTTTTCTTCTTGAATTTTTTTTGGGAAAAGTTACACTACAAAAGCCCATTTGTTTCTCAATTTCAAATAAAAATTTTTGAAATACAATTTTTCCAGCGATTTTTTTCTCCATTCATCAATTCTTTTTTCTTCTTGAATTTTTTTTGGGAAAAGTTACACTACAAAAGCCCATTTGCTTCTCAATTTCAAATAAAAATTTTTGAAATACAATTTTTCCAGCGATTTTTTTCTCCACTCATCAATTCTCTTTTCTTCCTGAATGTTTTTTTTTGGAAAAGTTACACTACAAAAGCTCATTTACTTCTCAATTTCAAATAAAAATTTTTGACATACAATTTTTCCAGCAATTTTTTTCTCCATTTATCAATTCTTTTTTCTTCTTGAATTTTTTTTGGAAAAAGTTACACTACAAAAGCTCATTTACTTCTCAATTTCAAATAAAAAATTTTGAAATACAATTTTTCCAGCGATTTTTTTCTCCATTCATCAATTCTTTTTTCTTTCTGAATGTTTTTTTTTTCACCTCACTCCCATTTTAATTTGTTATTTATCAGATAGATAAGCGCACACAGTCATCGCTCGTAATCTTATCAGGGAAATGAGTACATATATACCTACCTGAGTATTTACTCAGAACGTTTGACGTTGATTTTACAGCCTCATAACTGGTATTACGTTTTTTTTTACAATTTTTTCGTTCCGTGGACGTGCGCAGCCAGGATGTGTTCGTCTCATGCATATGAATTATCAGCCATGTCATTTGCCAATGCCTGATTGGGCGGTTGTTTGAAAATGTGAGGTACATAGGTATCAGGCGCGGGGTAAATGGATCAGTGTGTCAGGCGGGTTTCTTTCAGTCGTTATTATGGATAATCGATATAAAATTTTTTGAGATCTTTTTTCCTTCGACGCAATTTTTCTCCTCCGTCGGTTGTCGCGGTCGCGAGGGGGGTGGCCGGGGGAGGGGGGAGGGTTCAGGTGAATTTTGGGAGCAGGTATGCATGTGAAATGGAATAAGGGCGCCCTGAGGCGGGAGAACCGGGAGACTGCGTGTCGTTGACCGGGGGTCCAGCAGGTTCTTCTTCGTCGCCATCTTCTTCACTGGTTTTTGTGTTTTAGGATGTCCAAGTGTCTTTAACAATTTGGTACGGACCACAATGTAGATTCAAACATTTTCAATCATCAAATATAAAATAATGATGAATATTCAGCGTCATTCCAATCACATTTTGCACTGAATTATTTTTCAAACATCCGTTGTTTATAAATTGATAATTGACATTGTTTAAGCTTTCGGACATCTTATTTTTTCAGGCATTAAATCGATTCCTGGGAAATTTCTTAATATGAATAAACTTGTGATTCCAAACAAATGATTTTTACGGTGGAAAATTGATTGAGTATAAATTATTTATAGAAAATGATTTATTAAAAAATATAAGCTGGCTTTTGCAAGCTACGATTTTTTAATTATTTCATCAATTTTTCGCCAACAGTAAACTCTCATCGAAGAATCGAAAAAGTCGAAAGTGTCAATTGTCATGAATTTTCACTAGAATCGGCAAAAACCCGATACATTCTCTAAGAAAATTAGAATTAGAATCCGATAGAAGTTCTGTTTCAATTCAGGTTCGCCGAATTCAATATATTTTCTCGCATACCACTTCATTTTCTGCCTTTACTGTTGGAGTTTTCAAGTAGGTTAACGAGAATTTCGAAAATAAATCCCATTAGAACCCGCAAGATAAGATACTTCATGTGTCAACGTCATGCATTTTGTTTCCAAAGAAATACCTCGCTCTCACTCGAAATATTTCGACCACCATTAAGAAGTCATCCGGACATGCTGCGTGGAGAATTGAGGAATTTCCTGCCGAAAGTTATCGATATTTTTAAAAAGCGAAGCCCAAATCATTAATCTTCAGCAAGTGATGATGATGCTGTGATCAATGTGCTTTGATGTCAAAAAATATTTATGACTTTGAGAAGGAAATGTCTGTGATTATTCCCCCATCTGAATATCAACGAATAGAAGTGCAGTAATTGACGTTTAGCGAAGAAGTGGGGATAGAATTATTTCGACAATTTCCTCAATTTGGTTTTGACTAATCAGAGTGTAGTATTCAGTGTCACGTGATACGTTTCACGCTGAGAATTTCCCTATAGCCTGCCAATTGTTTTCTACGAATTTGACAAATATTCCTCACATTTTGGTGAAATGCGTAACTCCGAACACCGGACCACACGGCGAGAAATATTCAATAAAAATGACGTATCTTTTCCGTAATTCCGGAGCGAAATGTGGTTGTAGGAAATTTTACGGAACTGTCACGGAATTTTTCCAGAGCGTTCGGTAGTTTTTATCTGAATCTCCTGTGAAAAATTACCATACCGTCACTTAAATTTTCTGAGTCAATTCCGTAATCGGTGAGCGAGTTGTGAGTTCCGTAATTTTTACTGAATATTTCTCTCCGTGCAGGGATAGCCAAATTTATAATATTTTATTACAGTTAATATTGTAGCCCTTAATTAGATAACATCACTCTTGAAATTTTTTGAGTATTTAAAGTAGCTCTACGCTTCAGCCGGGCTACGCTGTACTTTTGAATACTTTCAGTTTTCTAATTTTTCAACTAAATTGCATGGAAAAAATTTGAAAAAATTCATACCCAGTCAGTATTATCTAAATAAAATTTCGCAAAATACTGATATTTTTTCAAACATTTCCCTCTTATAAATGAACAATAAAACTTGTTTGCAAAACGGTGGATTATTTTTTATGAGGTGTGAAAAAATGATCTTGATTTTTTCACATCTAATGAAAAAAATTCAGATTTTAATCTATGATTACAATGGAAATGTTGATTTTCACATAAGACACTGAGTTAAATCCTGATTTTTTAACATTTCTTCTTTGAAAAACCAAAACGATAATTAAATTGAAAAAAAAATTAGAATTCCGAATCTAATCGAGTTTTCTGCAATTTTTTTGCAGTTCTCAATAATCTTTGGATTCACCGTAAGGGTAGAGCTACTTTAAGTATCATCAATTCAGAGATTCAAATTTTCAACTATTTTATTAATCAGTAATTTGAGGTAGGAAGATTGACGATTACTTGTGTAATCGAAAATCCCCTTTCAAGAAATTTGAATTATTCACTTAGTAGTAAATTTACAGTTTCCTATTAACAAATTTTAAATATATCATTATTCTTAACAAATTAGATTATTAATATTGTATTATTTGAAAAATTGAATCAACATATTTTAACCCTTCAATAATGTGAGGGTCAAATCCTTGTAATATTACAGAAATTTAATATTGATGCGGATCCCTGCACCGCCCCCTGATCGGCCAAAATCAGAATTGAAGGAATTGTCCTGCGAGTACCCCTCGACCTTCAAAACTCATCGCATATTTCCTTCAAGTTTTCCTGGATATCAAAGTTCGGGATCGGTTTTGCAGATTAAAATTCCAAGCGCGCAGCGCTCCCATCCCTCCAAAATCTCTCCAAAATCATTCGGGAAATATCCGATAATTTTGATGGTCTTGGAGTATTATAGCTGATAGTTATCGGTTATTTCCTTGAATAAGAATTTTACTTGAATGAGGATTTTCTGTTGAAATAAATGAACCAACGTTCAGGTCAATGTTCAGGTCAACGTTCAGGTAATGTTGGCTGCCAGCGTTGGAACATTGTTGGCTGCCAACATTGAAACATTATTGAATTCAATGAATCATTGAATTCATTTTAAAATACATCGTCATAGAAATTCCATTCAGAAGTAAATTGCTGATTTGTTAGCAAAAATATGCTGACTATGTTCTGACAAAAGCATTCTCCCGCTTATTTCGTTTCCACATTATATCAAAATACAATCTTCGACTACTTAAAACTCAGACTTTTTAGGTGCAATGTGGAAGCGATAAACGAAAAGAAAAATTTTTTCCTTGTTTTTAATTTTTTTTACGATCTGGGGTAAACTGCCCAGTCCCTGCCATGGACCTTTATTTTTTACAAATAGAAAAAAAATTGATCGAAAAAAAAATCGCCACTCAGGGGTTAAGAATTATAACAGTTAGTGAAAATTCAAAGCAACAATTCACATTTCAGTATTTTTCTGCGTAATTTCCTATTCAAAAGTAGCTCGTCCATCTATAGGGCAGTGTCCATCAACTGAGTAGCTTACCCTACCTGACAGATCGTAAAATTAATTCACAACTTTGTTCTTTGGAGTCTGACGAAAAAATAAACAAAAAATTATGTCAATGGAATGCAAAATGTGGTGCAAGGACGCACGAAGAGGAATATTCAATAAAAGTTCCGTAATTTCTATCTGAATCTCCTGTGAAAAATTACGATACTGTCACTTAAATTTTCTGAGTCGATTCCGTAATCGGTGAGTGAATTGTGAGCTCCGTAATTTTTACTGAACATTTCTCTCCGTGTTATTCAAATGTGAAAACGTGAAAAACATCGTTTTCCCTCGTTTCTGTACGGGGCAAAATCGATTAGGGTCATCTTTCCACTTTTTACATATTCCATCGTCGTATATCAAGTCACTCGATGGGTCCCTAGCTCTACCGAAGACTTTCAAATCTCACTGGCGTCCCCCTTAGTAGAATTTATTTGTGGGGCCCTAAGGGACCAATGCACGGCGTTGGCGGATATGGTCAGGCTTATCTTTGGGAAGCTAAGCAGCGCTGAGCGTGGTCACTAAGTGGAGTGGTGATCACGAGGTAACACCTCGGAAAAAACGATGATTGAGACTCGGAAAGAGGAAAGATCATTGGGAGAAAAAACTCTCCGGAAAGTAAATACGGAAAGAAAAAAAATCTAGAAAAAGCGAACGGTAATGGGAAGAATTATATTAACCTTTGCTTGATGATAGCGTTAGCTTTTTTACTAAATTATTACTCAGGAAAAATTGTTTTTTAAGGGGAGACTACTGTGAGTTTTAGAACTCGTGGGCTATTGGAGTGAGATTTCTCATATATTCAAGATCGATTATATGTCTAAAGACGAATAATTAGCGCAAACAAATTAATTATTTATTGGTCGTTTGCCCCACAGACGCTTAAAATATTGAAAATAGGACGAGGCCTCCTCTTCTTGAGCTACAGAGGTTTTTTTTCAAAATTTTGAAAACATGTCTAGAATAACAATTACGAATTCGTTTTTTGAAATTCAACTCCTGCACAGCTAGTTTCGTTTCGTTTAATATAAAAATTTGTTTAACAGAAAAATTAACCTTAACATATTAAAAATATATTCTCGGTTGTTTCAGAAATATTTTTCGGGCTATTTTACATGAATGGAATTGAATTTGAAAAAACTAATTCATGACTGTTATTGCACACATTTCGTTTGGAAAGAGGAAGATCGTGAGGAGAAAAAATTCTCCGGAAAGTGAACACGGAAAGGAAAAAAATATAGAAAAAGCGATACGGTAATGGGAAGAATTATATTAACCTTTGCTTGAAGGCAGCATTAGCTTTTTTACTAAATTATTACTCAGGAAAAATTGTTTTTTAAGGGGAGACTACTGTGAGTTTTAGAACTCGTGGGCTATTGGAGTGAGATTTCTCATATATTCAAGATCGATTATATGTCTAAAGACGAATAATTAGCGCAAACAAATTAATTATTTATTGGTCGTTTGCCCCACAGACGCTTAAAATATTGAAAATAGGACGAGGCCTCCTCTTCTTGAGCTACAGAGGTTTTTTTTCAAAATTTTGAAAACATGTCTAGAATAACAATTACGAATTCGTTTTTTGAAATTTAACTCCTGCACAGCTAGTTTCGTTTCGTTTAATATAAAAATTTGTTTAACAGAAAAATTATCCTTAAAATATTAAAAATATATTCTCGATTCTTTCAGAAATATTTTTCGGGCTACTTTACATGAATGGAATTGAATTTGAAAAAACTAATTCATGACTGTTATTGCACACATTTCGTTTGGAAAGAGGAAGATAGTTAGGAGAAAAAATTCTCCGGAAAGTGAACACGGAAAGAAAAAAAATCTAGAAAAAGCGAACGGTAATGGGAAGAATTATATTAACCTTTGCTTGATGATAGCGTTAGCTTTTTTACTAAATTACTCAGGAAAAATTGTTTTTTTTTTCAAGGGGAGACTATTATGAATTTTAAAAGTCGCGAGCTATTGGTGTGAGATTTTTCATGTATGCAAGATCGATTATATATGTCTAAAAACGAATAATTAACAAAAACAAATTAATTGTTCATTTTTCATTTGCCCCGCAGAAGCTTAAAATACTGAAAATAGTCCGGGGCCTCCAATTTTTGAGCCACAGAGAGAATACTTCAACTGAAAAATCAAGAATTTTACTGATTTTCAGATCATTCGAACCGAAAATCAATGAAATATTTGATTTTTCGATTGAAATATTGTCTGAAATTTCAGTGGAAATTAAACATGATAAAAATTTCCAGGATTGAGCACAGAAAATTCAGACGAAAATTTTTAATAGTGTAATATCGTTTTGTTTAATATAAATATTCGCGCCATTCATGTAAAATAGGTCATGTAAAATAGGTCGAAAAATTATCCTCACAATATTCAGAATATATTCGTGATTCTTTCAGAAATATTTCTCGGCTTATTTTGTATGAATGGTGCAATTTTTTATTTAAAAAAAAACGAAATTAGCTGTGTAGGAGCTGAATTTCAAACAACTAATTAGTGATTGTTATTGCACCCATTTTTGCCAAAATTTTGAAAAAGAAAGTCTATGTAGCTCAAAAATTGGAGGCCCTGGACTATTTTCAACCTTTTAAACGTTTACGGGACAGACGATCAATGAACAATTATTTTCTTCGCACTAATTATTCGTTTTTAGACAAATATAATCGATCTTCCTTGTATGAGAAATCTCATTCCAAACTTTTGGTAGTCGCTCGTTAAATTGAATTTTAAGAAGACGAAAAAACATCCTCAATAAAATATGACAACCAACAATTACAGCATCAACGCGAATACCGTGATTTTGTTCGGCTTCGCGGGCAGAGAGGCATGTCTCGGTTCACTAAGTGCCTAGAATGCTCGGCACGCGTCTCCGGAGTATAGAGTCTCGGCAACAGGATGCGTCGGTGTAGGCAATGGTCCAGAATAAAAACCACAAATGCGTGAAAGAAAAACCGTGAAACATTTGAGGAAAATTGCAATTTTTAGTGATGCAATTTCAGTTATTCAGCAGCGGTTGTGGCATGACGGTATGAACTAGTTTTTTTGAATTGATATTTCTGTTGGTTTAGAAAGGTCGTATGTTCCAGCGAGGAAGGTTCGCCGGATTATCGTGGAATTCAGTTCAGAGGTGGTGAATCATTTCAGGTTGACATATTTCCTCTCGTTAATTATGGAACTATCTCAATAATTATCGATTCTAGGGGGAAAGGTCAAGAGACTCTGCGATGGTGGAAGCTTATTGGAATTTAATTGACATTTGTATAGAAATTTTTCCACATGTTTTTTTATAGAATTACGTAATGATAATCCGATAAAATTTTTAGTCTCCAATTCTCAATTTCTGAAAGAGGATCATGGGAGGCATGTGGGGGGGGCGAGCAGGGGCGTCCCCCCTAGGGGAGGGTGTGCCTGTACCGCTCAGCGGGTAATACCGCTCACCCAATTTTCTCCACAACCATCAACTTGAAAATTTCTTTCTGTTCCGGATCATGACGAATTTGATGATAGGATGTGATTGTCGGAAAAATTTCACTTTATTTACCACTTTAAATATGAAAAAACACGTAACGAAGTTTTGAGGTCTTTACAGTGCAAAATTTGTGGACTTTTAATTAAGGTTTTTGATAGTTTCAACCGCTGAATTCTCATATTAAACTGTGGTTATTCGATTCGTGGTACTTTCACGCGTAATTTGAGACCAATTCGAACTCAAAATTCGACTCATGTCAATAATTATCAACAATTTTGTTGACGCCGAGCGGAGCCGGTAATACCGCTCATAGGATCGGCCACGTAGTTGCTCG
>NW_021680366.1:1087977-1099002 GCF_001412515.2 Diachasma alloeum
AATCAATTTTGTGGATTCTAAGGAGAATTAGGCGTCTACACTTCGAGAATAACGAGTTCAATAGTTAAAGAAGTCTCACAAATACGTTTTTTATACTCAAGTTGAAATATAAAATATAAAACTGACATTTCCCCTTAGGTGGGCGGTACAGGCACACCCTCCCCTAGTAATAGGATAAAAATCCAAAAATTTCAAATTTTTCATGAATAACATGAATATTCATGACTAAATTACCTTGAATGTCCGATTTATTGAAAATGCGAAAATATATTTACCAAAACAGATTTTCTCATCAAATTGTGAATTTTCAATGATGAATTCCTTGAAATTTCGGTGGAACTATCACTCGCTAGAAATTTCAAGAAATGTTTCGGAAATTCCAGCCAAAAAATGTTCAACAGTGTAACTTTTCCTCAATTGACGCTGCCGCTGCGGATATGAACATCCTCGCTAATCCGAGGCACGACAAATCATTTCAACAAAGAATATTAATCACGTCGAGTTGTAAATTTCTCGGAAGGAAAAAAATTCTCGGAAAAACGTAGATTATGCAGAAAAGATATATCCATGAGTATGCAGGGGACACGTTGCATTACGTCAGTCAGTGTGGCATCTGTCCTCTCCCCTCGTGCGAATGTCTCACTGGGATGATGTTTTGCTCAAGCAACTGAGAGACTCAAACCGAATGAAATAACGACTTTTGTGCTGGGTACTTGGGTGCCAGCGACGTACGTCAGTTAATGAATTACGTCATTGTTTAAAATTTTTTTTTTCCAGTGTGCATCGTGTGGTTGTCATCAGTTCGCCGAGATAAAGTGGTGGAATTGAGAAAAATGAAAGATGTAGGATGAGTGGAGTTGATTGAAAAAGTCAATGGAATTATTTTTACCCTCGTATTTAGCAGCATGAGCTATTTTAAATTTGCAGTGTATAAATTTGGAGCTTCTTTTTAAAAAATTTAATAAACTTTATTTTTCTTGTTTTTTTATGGTAGTACCGATTTTATTCGTCGAAAATTAAATAATTTGTTAGACGGCGTAGAGAACAAATTTATGAACATGTAATTTTTCAATATTTATGAATAGATAAATTTTAAATAGAGAGATGTGTCTGATAAAAAATGCGTCATTTTTCTAAATGTCAAATTTTCAAATCGATTTGTTTTTTTGTCTATTATCTGTTTTGTTTATTAATAATCGTGCAGGTTTTCATGATTTCCATTTTTCCTAACTAAATTATTCTGTTTCTGTCTGTTGCTATGAATGTCAGCAGTTTTTTTCTCGGGCTTTACAATTATAAAATGGAATAAAATTAATTTTTCTCGTTTCTTTGATGCAAGTAACGATTTTATCTATGGAAAATGAAATCATCTCTTAGACGGCGAAGAGCACGAATTTATGAACGTGTAATTTTCCAATACGATATTTATTGGATAGAAGAAGTGATTGAGTTCGTATGATTGAATCATTTCCATTGGAATGTACGACTTCATTTCTAAGAAAAATATTGTTGTATGAATAGGAAAATTTCAATTAAAGAGTTGTATCTGATGAAACTGTCATTTTTCTAAATGTAGAATATTCTTTATATTTCATCAAAATTTCTATTTGCTTTTTGCGCCGAGTCTATTAATAATCATGCAGCTCTTCATGATTTCCATTTTTCCTATCTAAATTATTCTGTTTCTGTTTGTTGTTATGACTTTTTTCAGTTCTCATCTCGGGTTTCGCAATAAAAAAAAGAAACAAAATGCGGAAAATAAAATAGGAAATTGATGTCCAAGAATTAACCCAGAAAAAAATCAAAAGATTAAGTAATTGAAAAAAATCTTATCCTAAAAATTTAGTTTTCTCCTTTCAAATTTCATCTCGTTATAATTTTTTCCGTTTTCCATTACAAAACGTGGGAGAATCAACTCCTATTGACTTTGTTCCATAAAATAGCTATTGCAAGACGTACAGCAGAGTTGTATAAATTTTAATTACAAGTCGGAGATAAAATCGGAAATTTATACCCAAGATTTAATACAGAAAAAACTCAACCAAAGAAGTTCTCGAAAAAATCTTGTTCTATAAATTTCGTTTTGTACATGTTTCGAAACTTTTGTTCCCATTTACCGAAACATCGTGGATTTTCAGTGCACATAGAAGGAAAAAACCAGTGAGATAATAATAAAATGATTAAGATAATGAAATGGAAGAATAATCAGCAAAGCGTGGGAAAGGCGCGTGTAGCACAGGTACTTGATGATTCAAGCTCTGTCTGTGAGAAAAAAATAAGGAGGCCTGCGAGCAAGATCGCTCTGGTCGATGCTATACGTGTAGATATTATACATAAAGGCTCAACCGGCTGTTGTGCGAGACACGCCGAGCCCTGGAGGGGGCTTATCGCATTTCGAAACAATAGCATCAAGCGCTACCAAGTATATACGGACTTCCGCCGTTCTTGGATCCGGACCGTGCGTACAAGTGGGTGCAACGCACTTGCCCGCTAACGACGGGATAGGAGATGTTTCATTAGAGAACGTTGATGGGTAATTAAAATTAAGAAGGGGAACCACGTACTCGGAAGGAACGAAAACAATCGTGACTCGAGGATATTCAAATTTTACGCTCATCTGAGCGAGATGTTATATAAGTAACAGTTTCGAAAATATTTTGGCTACGGGCCTATTGTGAGAAATTTTTTTTTGTTGTCTGCAATTTTCTTGCAATAAATTCCGTTAGACATTAAAAAATTAATTATTTTGGCTATTTCTCTTCTCTAGTGAAACGTTTTTTGCTCCCGCGGAGAGAAAAATTCAATAAAAGTTACCAGAAAAAAAGGAAAAATTACGTTTCGAAAGGTAATCCGCGAGCGAAGTCAAATTCAATAAAAAGTGTGAGTCGGAACTGAAATTGTACGAATTGCCACGGAAATTCTACGATTTGTTCCGTAAAAATTAACCACCCGTCTGATGACTCACCGTTGTGGGGACAAGTCGTTCCGTAATTTTTCCCCAGCGATTGAGGAATTTTACGGAACGGAACGTAGAAATAACTCACCAGCTTCATAAACATTGTTGGAGGCATAATAAATCGGCAAGTTTCTGTAAGATTTTACTTCTTCGGAAAAAATTACGTGACTATTTCGTATAATACATTGATCGGTGATGAACCTGAAAATTCACTGAACATTTCAAATTTCTTCTCTTCCATTCCTATAAAAATTGCCGGAAAACGATTCCCCATTGCGGGAATCGCATTGTTTTGGATTTTTTGTGTCATATTGACCCAGTATGATCCAAAAAGTCCGAAAATGCCTTAGACCCCATCCGTACGTGTGTTCGTACACTGATAGAAGAAATTATTGGTATTGTGATGTTTCTTTCTCGGAACAAGTATTACATACTTGAACCAATTTCAAATAAATAAGATTTTACGGTGAATATCAATTATTTCTCCTTGAGATACATTTACTTGAATTAAATAAAACAGTCCTTGGCGTCAAGTCACATGTAACACCACAAAAATGGAAAAGTTCTAGTTTTTTTAACCTAATATAATCTCCAGTCGAGAAATTTTCTACTTTCATGAATTGATAAAAAATTCGTACCTAGGAGATGATTACATTGAGGAATTAATTGAATGTTGTTTTCTCGAATGAAGCCGATGTTTAAATTGAGCTTTCCGTACATCACATTGACCGAACTTTGTGATATCCAAGTTTGTGTTGAATTGCCGTCATCTGTGATTCTGTTGTTGTAAACTAATGCGATTTTTTTTAGTCAAGAAAGATGAACTTTTTTCAACTCAACGACATCTTACTACAATCTCAAAGCTTTTTCCGCGTAACAATATGCATCCTGATTCGACATACGAAATGCTCACTTCAATTATAATTTACTTGGAACAACGTATGATCGTGTTGATTGAGATAACAACGTATTTAGTCATGAGAATAATTTCGATTTTTGAGTGAACCAACGAATTTCTGGCAAACTTTTGGCTAGAAAGGAATCAAATACTCTCGTTATTGCGAGAAATAAAAGGAACTTCAATTCTAGAGAAGTTCGATTTCTCCCAATCAAATGTATCTCAAGAAGAGATTCCTGGTATTCACTATGAAATCATGTTTATTTGAAAACTAACAACCAAATGATTTATAAATAATAAAAGGAAATGATGTGCAAAATGACCATTCGAAAGCATATTGCTAATTCATTAGCAAAAATAGCTGTACTATATGCAATACAAGAGGAATTTCTCAGTTATCTACTTTTGTAGTCGAACGCACATTTATTTTATCGCGATATTGAACCGTTAGAAACCACTTTAAAAATCTGAAAAAAAATAGAAAATTCACTTCAGAAAAATTTACATTTATTTTTTGTTCCCATTTCTATTTTTATTTCATCCTAGCTCGCTATCCCAGTCTGCTATCCGCCTAATTAAAAATATATTTTGAGGATTTTAATTGGAAGTAAATACCGTGACAATCAACCTAATTTCATTCCTCATCTCTGTGTCTATTTTTTCAGTCTCCCAGAGGGAAAAATGAACAGTGCGGTGTATGCCACTTCCTGTCCAGCTCTGCAGTCGAATTTATCACTGCACAGTTCGTCGCATTACAGTGATTACAGTGCTACGAGCCAGCGTAGAGAACGTCATCAGAGACGTGGGCGTAGACGATTGTCATCGACGGGCGATGCTGATACCTCAGCAACGTCCAGCTATGAGGGGAGCGAGGGGAGTTCGGTTAACAGTGATGATCAAACCAGGCTGGATCCTGTTACGCAGGCCGAGAGGGAACAGTTGGAGGCGTTTTTTAGGGGACTAAAATCTCAGGTATTGATTCACCTAAATTCAAGGTGACCCTTGTCAGGAGTGAATTGATGAAATAGAACAGGAATAGTCGATTCATCATCTAGTGTAATCGGTGAATCATCTTGAGAATGGGTTATTCAGGGGGCGATGTTGATTTGAATGGAAGCATTGTCATCGTTCGAATTTAGGTTTCCAAATTTTTCGTGTTAGATTTATTCATTTTTAACGGGATTTGTTTCTAGTTCCAAGGAACTCGCAACTGGCCATCGCCAGGCCTTCAGCTGGTTATATTTTTGTTAAGAATAATAAAGATTTCATGTTCAGTTCAACAGTTTAGTCGACAGTGATGATTAAATCAGACTGAATCCTGTTACGCAGGCCGAGAGGGAACAGTTGGAGGCGTTTTTTAGGGGACTAAAGTCTCAGGTATTGATTCACCTAAATTCAAGGTGACCCTTGTCAGGAGTGAATTGATGAAATAGAACAGGAATAGTCGATTTATCATCCAGTGTAATCGGTGAATCATCTTGAGAATGGGTTATTCAGGGCGCGATGTTGATTTCAATGGAAGCATTGTCATCGTTCGAATTTAGGTTTCCAAATTTTTCGTGTTATATTTTCCAGAAAAATTAAGATTTCATGGACTGTTCAAGTGGCGGACGATGTTGATACCGCAGTAGCTAACCGGAGAAATTTAAAAACAAGTGGGAAATTGCTTTCGTCACTACATAGTCAGTATATTTTTGCTAATAAATTAGCAATTTACTTCCGAATGGAATTTTTATGACTATATACTTCAAATTGAATTGCATGAGTCATTTCATTCAACATTGCTTCAGCTTTGGCAGTCACCATCGCCACAGCGTTAAAATTATTCACCTTGCAGGCAGTATAAATCGTAATTGGATTTATTTAAACAATTATTTTTTCAGTTGTAGTCGAAAAATGATTTCATACATACAGCCGGACATGATCTAAACATAGAATATTCGAATTTCTCACGTCAAAATTAGTTATTCTAACACAAAAAATGGGAAATTTCAGATTTGACAAATACAATGCTCCCATTCTGAAGCAAAAATCTTTTTTTTTTCAAGTGATGTGTCTGAAAAATGATAGTAGTTCTAGAACAACATATGTTCCGAAATTCCTGAAGAAAACTGATTATTTCTAACAGATGAATTATCATTTTCCATGCTAAATGAGATTGCTCTCGAGGGATGTTGCCGGCAACCCGCTAAACGCGCCCGGGGGTGTGGAGTGAATTTGGCAACGCTGAAGCCGAAATAATACGGCGGGGAATCCCCGCGGAGGAGACCAATCAGAGGGTCGCATACGGTGATCAGACTAGGGTTAATAATCGCTGAAAATTACAGTTTCCATTGATTTTTTCCATCAAATTGCGTGTTTTCAATTAGATAAATCCTTAAAATTGCAATGGATATCATCGCTTGCTGAAAATTTCCGAGAATAGGGCACATACGCATTTCTTTTTCATTTTTATCAGAATCTAGAAGTTGCAACAATCTCGAAAATACTTTTTACAAACCTCCAGGTCACTTTTTTCAATGAAAATTCGTTGATAAAAAAGTGCACTTTTTGGAGGCCTCAAGCGGAGTGTGACGTTACAGCAGGGAAGTTGCAATGTCTCTCACTCGCTTTCCCAGCGGAACCCGGCAAAGGCGACGCGCATCGTCTCTCTCGCATGTGGGCAGTTTAGTGTGACTGCCCTGCTGTGGCGTATCTGTCCCGGCGGCGGATGTTTGAACGCTGAACTTTGAATTCATTATCAACATTAATTTCTCTATATTATAAAAATCCAAATCGACTTCTGATAGTAAAAATTTGGTACTCGAAATAAAGATTTTTAAACTAAGGGTCAAAATATAGGTCATGAGGGTCAGAATATAGGTAACAAGGGTGAGAATAAGGGTCACGAGGCTCAGAATACGGGTCACGGGGATTAAAACACAAGGGTCAGAGAGTAAAGATCACCAGGGTCAAAATGAGGATCAGATTCAGGCTCCAAATAAGGGTCGCAAGGGTCAGAATAAGGATCATGAGGGTCAGAATAAAGATGACGAGGGTTAGATTAAGGGTCACAAGGGTCAGAATACGGGTCCAAATCAGAGTCGTGGGGTTCATATGAGGCTATACATGTGTCGTATGAGGTCATACGGGGGTTGACGAGCGAAGCAAGCAGGGGACTAGTGAACCATATAAAAATCAAATTTTTTTAATAGAATATTAGGTTTACAGTCCACAGAACGAGTGAAGAGGGAAATTTTCCCAATTAAAAAAAAAGTATGTTCCCTATTGTTCCAGAAATTTCAACTAAAACTATTCAACAGGACAGGCTAACTAAAAGTCTCAATTTTTTTTTGATTCTCCCCTTTAAAAAAATCTATATTATTTATGGAAATCAACTTTAACATGTTCAGGAGCGTATTGCTGCTTGATTAGCAACAATAACTATAATAATTTATAAACAATACAGTTATCCGCTCCTTTGCGTGGATTTCATAATGAGAAACAAAGGAGATGAAGAGGGAAGACACCTTGCGTTCATTTTCATCTGCAAAAAAAAACAAATTTTAAATCCCATAAAAAGTCCATCAAGTTGGAAGAAATCAGTTTCACCTTCAGAACAATGACGATGATTTTTACCGTCGCCTCGTGCATATTGACAACAAAGTATCGCCAGAAGATCTTATGGCCCCTTAAAATTTATCACCAATTTTATCTTTACGGTTTTCTCTGTTGCAGGTCTATGTGTGTGAGTCACTTGCCAATTTATATCTCGGAAGTGCCTCACAAGCGCAGGGCAACTGGGAGCTACGATTCACTGGCATACCAATTGTGGTACTGGACCTTGGGGAGACGAGATCGAGATCCAAACGACAGATTCAGATTTTACTCGCTGAGAGAGGAACCTGTTTCACATTATGGCGTGAAACTATCGACAATTTATCGTCTTACAAAGTAATTTTCTCATTTCAACAAAAAAAACACCATTTCACCAACAAATCTATAATTATTTTATCCCTTGCATGCAATCTATTTAAATAATACTAATGATTATTAATTGCCCGATAGGCTGCCGCCCGAGGGCTTTCACCCACAGATTTATTCTTATTAATTATTATTATGATAAAAAGAAACATCAACATTTTTCATGGGGGCCGAGGGGTAAAAGGACACTTCAGAATTTTTTTTTATGCTAAAACATTATTCAGTTGGTGATGTAATGATCCAATTTTTGGTTTTCTTGAAGACTACACTTTCTCTTTACAATGAGCGCAGACTTCTGAATTGATCAACTTATTCCGGAATTATGAATACTAAAAAAAAAATGTTTGAAGTGTCCATTTTATCTCACTTGCCCCTAATTCTTAATAGAAATCTAAAAAACAAACTACCTGTCCCATTAATTATCTTTGATTTATTTTTATCATGTATTATTATAAAAAAATTCAACATAAAACATAGGACAATCAAAAAAAGGGATACTTCAGAATTTTTTTTAATGTTAAAACGTTATTCAATTATTGATGAAATGATACAATTTTAGTTTTTCTTGAAGACTGCACTTTCTCTTTGCAATGAGCGCAGACTTCAGAATTGATCAATTTATTCCGGAATTATGAATATTTAAAAAAAATGTTTGAAGTGTCCATTTTGCCCCATCTGTCCCTAATTCTTAATAGAAATCTTAAAAAAGACGATTTGTCCCATTAACTAACTTTGATTTATTCTTATCATGTATTATTTTAAAAAATTCTACATAAAACGTAGGACGATCAAAATAAGGGACTCTTCAGAATTTTTTTTAACGTTAAAACTTTATCCAATTGCTGATGAAATGATATGATCTTTGTTTTTCTTGAAGACTACATTTTCTCTTTGCAAAGACCCCCGACTTTTGAATTGATCAACTCATTCCTGAATTATGAATATTAAAAAAAAAAAGATCCGAAGTGCCCATTTCGCCCCATCTGTCCCTAACTCTCAATAGAAATCTGAAAAAAAACGAATTGTCCCATTAATTATCTTTGATTTATTCTTCAGGTGTCGGGGCCGGCATTTCACACAATGTGCCTATCCTCCGATCACACAAGACTCGCGGGTCTGAGTTTCGACAACGCAAAGGCTGCAAACGACCTCTGGCAACACATTGAACGTCTCGTCTCCTGTCCCGAGAACATAAGCCTCTCAGTACCTGGTAAAAACAAAAAGAAAAACAAGAAACCCCCGGCAAAAAAATTCGTGCTGCCGGCAAAAAGTAATATAAGTCAGCCCTGTCAATTTCATCACATGACGAGTGTCGATGCTGCTGACAGATCACGATACTTTTCCCTGCAGACACTAGTGCCAGCATTGAATCAACTGGAAAACTCGATCGAAGCCACTTTCTAACGTTAATTCCAAACGTCTAGATAGAAGATTTAAAAAAACACGAATATATATCCTCGTATATATCTAATCACCTGCATCATTTTTCCTGTTTACGAAAACAACTAGTTTTTAGAAGTTAGATTGTACGTTATTAATGATATTTTAGATGAAAAGTTTAATGTTACATTCTTGTCCACTGTGATATAATATAAAGTTATATCTTCTCTCCTATCTGTTAATTATCAATAAACATGAATTACCTGAAATTAATTGGAATTACTCGTTTTTTGTAATCAGTGGTGAATCGAGGAGAATTCGTCCCGTTCATTATGCATCTGGCAGAAAATAATGATTGCAAATTTCTGGCGTTTATTCGTTATTCGTTTACTGTAGTCTTGACGTAGTCTATGATGATTATACAAACAATTGCTATTGATGGCAACGGTATGGATCATTTTTCACGACGCAATATCCATGCTTGGATGCATGAGGAAAATACGATTTAGAGTTTTTTTCTTGTTGTTGGACTTCAACTGTAGAAATGTCATTCGTCGGAAATAAAAAATTGGTTTGTTTGAAAATTCGGTTATTCTGCTTCGTTTGACAATTGATCAATTATGAAATTTCAAATTGATATGACCTTCCTGTTTTTCATCATGAAGAATAGAGAAATAGGATTCAATGAATGAGAATAAATTTTCAAGGAAAAAAATTGTTTTCATGATGTTACTACTTTGACTTGTTATTGATCTCATGTAATTAAGAAAAAATATGGCCTTCATTCAATTCCGCATTTCATTTATAACCAATTTGTGTTGAATATTTGAGAGAAAAACCTAGCGAATTCGTTAGAGAATTCTATTGAATTTTCTATTAGTTTTTGGACGATTCTATTGAAATGTTACAAAAAAAATGTTATAGAAAATATTCAATAGAAAAAGTCAATAGAATTCGATTTTTCTGTACAACTTATTCTATTGAGATATTTTTTGTAGAATTTCTTCAGCTACAATTTTTTAAGTTTTTTGCTTGATTTTCTTGTTGAGAAGAAAAAAAAATAGAATGAAAAACAGTTAGAAAATTTGAGCCGAAGAAATTCTATAGAAAATATCTAAAGAGAATAAATTATATGGAAAAATCGAATTCTATTAACTTTCTCTGTTGAACATTTCAATAGAATCGGCCAAAAACTATTAGAACGTTCAATAGAAATCCAATAGAATTGTCTAACGAATTCGCTAAGTTTTTCTATTAAATTTTTTCGGGCGAGCACCCTTAAACTTGATTTCTACTCGCACTATTATTCACAACGAATAGTTTTTATGGATATAAATAAATCGCTGATTCGATACTGACGGATTTATCTGGAATGAATTTTAGTTAAAATGAATGAAAAAGTGTTAAATAATGATTTTTATTTGATTAAAATATGTTATATTTCGTTATAACATTATTCCGCGTCCTTGAAAATGTCTGCAATATCGTCCGCAAGATGACGCCCCATGCCACGTTGAAACCGCCACCTGATGATTCTGAAGAGAAACAGCTCGAGCGAACTCTTACTTCAAAGATCCGATCAATTAGCCCCTCATGTATAGATATTCCAAATTTTTATTTTTTTCCTCATTGAAGTAGTTTTGAAGCAAATTGCGAGCTAATAAAAAATATTTGCTAGTTAGTACTTTTTTTTAAATAAATTTTTGAAAAATCACGTTCAATTGAAAGCCCGAGTTGAAGACCCGAGTTTGTAGCAAAGATGTCAGACAAGATATGAATGTTTTTTTGGGCTCAAACGAAAGAGCGGGTCGAGAAATGGCGTGCTAGG
>NW_021680366.1:1099331-1099475 GCF_001412515.2 Diachasma alloeum
TTGAAATTGGAATTGTTAATTTACACAATAATAGGAGTGCATTGACGATTTTTTCTTGACTCGCAAAAATCTTCAAACAATTTGCTACCGATTGGTGATAAAATGTTTGGAAATAATGAAATAGGGAGGATAACGCCTTTTTTT
>NW_021680366.1:1099840-1111698 GCF_001412515.2 Diachasma alloeum
AAATTGCGAGCTAATAAAAAATATTTGCTAGTTAGTACTTTTTTTTAAATAAATTTTTGAAAAATCACGTTCAATTGAAAGCCCGAGTTGAAGACCCGAGTTTGTAGCAAAGATGTCAGACAAGATATGAATGTTTTTTTGGGCTCAAACGAAAGAGCGGGTCGAGAAATGGCGTGCTGGGACCTCTAAAGATGGTTTTGAACCAGGGGAGACTCCTAGACCCCAATGTTCTATACATAGGGGAGGATGGGGCAAAACGGTCCCCCTTCAATCGTCAATATTTTCCGATTCAATAATCCAATTGGGATGAGTTAGAGCTCGTTTTGAAGGATGAAAAATTATCTTCAAAATGAAGTTGAAACTGGGAATTTTCACAATGTCATTCACAAGTTATTGACAATTGAAGGGGGGCCGTTTTGCCCCACCCTCCCCTACTCCTAGACCCCATTGTCCTCCTAGACAATGTTGTCACAACTCTGCTTTTCAATTGAAAACAGATATCGTCTTTAGAGACATTTGTCATGTTTGGAGGCTCTAGCACGTCATTTCTCGACCCGCTCTTTCATTTGAGCCCAAAAAAACATTCATATCTTGTCTGACATCGTTGCTACAAACTCGTGTCTACAACTCGGGCCTTCAATTGAAATTGGAATTGTTAATTTACACAATAATAGGAGTGCATTGACGATTTTTTCTTGACTCGCAAAAATCTTCAAACAATTTGCTACCGATTGGTGATAAAATGTTTGGAAATAATGAAATAGGGAGGATAACGCCTTTTTTGTCAGGGGTGATTTTTCAAAAATTTATTTTAAAAAAAGTACTAACTAGCAAATGTTTTTTATTAGCTCGCAATTTTCTTCAAAACTACTTCATGAGGAAAAAAATAAAAATTTGGAATATCTATACATGAGGGGCTAATTGATCGGATTTCACTTCAAAAAAGGTTGACAAATTACATTAATTACAACTGATTATTACCTGCTGTCTCCCATTATCTTCCACTTTTCCATAATGATATGTGTTTGCAAATCAGCTCTAACAATCTCAGGATGAAAATCATTATTTTTTTCTCGTTAATGATGTGAGAAGCAACAAGTGATTGGTCATCCGTAATTTGTTCCTCAGGAAGTTCGTGCGGGAAGCACTTTCTTCTGGGGATCGCATCCGCTTCGTCACTGGCATGCAGTCTTGAATTGATTTTCCCTTTGAACTTCTCAGATATTTATGAGTTATTCATGATAACACAGAGGCAATGACTAAGAATTCTTGAATTGTTTGATTTAGAGTTATTGTTGACGAAAAATTATTGTCACTTCGAGAAAAATTCTCGTTTATTGGCGATTGCCATTGGAAATTAATATTTTGATACATATGAATGAAATTTTTCTATTAACATTTTATCGCTGGGCTGAGGGGAAAGATAGAACTGTAAAAAATATAATCGGTTATATAGAACAAAGGGATAATAAGGATAATGATGATTATAACATTCAACTAAGTTGCAAATCTGACAAAATTAGTTTTCAAAAAAAAGAGTTAATCATTGTTTATTTCATTTTATTAAAATTAATAAGATTTCTTTTACATTATAGAAGTAAATTATGTACAAAATAACCATTCCGAATCATATTGCTTATTTATTAGCAAAAATAACTGTACTATATGCAATGCAAAAACAATTTTCCACTAGTTATACTCCCAAATTCATCCCCAGATCAATTTTCGTGTCATGGATTTCTTGATACAAGTGCAAACGTTCTCATCAAAAAACTTTTTTGTTCTTAACGGAGGCCAAAAAAAAATTTTCTCTCGAATATGAGTTTGCCGCCCGAGCCGAAGGGGAGGGTTTCAATTATATTAGCTAGAAAAGTTTTTTTAGGCGGTATTCCTACGCGGAATTAGGGATGGGCGATGTTTTAAAAAATATCGATTATTGAAGAATCGATGTTTTCTAAAAAACATCAATGTTGTGAATCGATTTTTCTGGAAAAAACATCGATTATTAAAAAATCCATGTTTTTTCAGATTACACACGAAAAAAAAAATTTAGTAATTTTTTTCTTCTCATTTTTTTTTGAAAAATATATATTTAAAAAATACAACCCGAGGAATTTACGTTTCAATGATAAGTACTGCTAGAAAGTTGAATTTTGAATCTCGAAACCGGGTTTTTGATTAATTGATGAAAATATATTGAATATTTTCCGTTAGCTGCAATAATTGTTGAAAATTTTAATTTAAAAAAATTGGAAAATGTCAATTAAAAAAAAAAATAAACGACTGGACTTGTTCACTTATCATTTATAACATACATACTGTTGAAAATAATTACTTCTGATTGCGGATAAATTATTATTTTGTTTATTCTCAATCAATCAACATTATCCTTCGACAAAAAAATGAAAAATTTTGGTATCTTGGTCAGAAACATCGATGTTTGCAAAAAAGAATTGAAAATCGATTGATCGGTCGTTCAAAACTTCGAATGAAAAACACCGTTTTTCGAGCATGAAAAAACGATGTTTTCGATTAATCGACAAACATCGCCCATCCCTACGCGGAATGCATCTTACGGCCGAAGTAACAAAAAAATACTGGTGAAGAAAAGACAATAAAAAATGAGAAAATCGCAGAGAAATGAAGTTGTTGTTTTCCAAAGCCAAAGGTCTTGAAGTTACAACGTTCGAATGATTTTACCGCTCGTTCTACAAATAAATAATGACGTCCCATTGTTTCCTCAGTTGATTCGCTATTTCATTATCGTCCATAGAATCCATTGTCTGACCGCAAAATGTGAAACTGAATGCATTAAACTTCTCATCACGCATCAACCTGTCAGTCGCTCCCCACTGCCCCAAAGACCCTCATATTTACGATAATTCTTTTTTCGTCGATAAAATAAAATTGTAAAGGGGTCGCCGAATGAATTATGAATGAAATACTCCATTGCGTCAGTTTCAGGAACAATGGAACCTCCCAACAGACGAATCCCATTGCCTCGAGGAGAAATGCAGCAAATTTTCAATTTCTCGTTAAAAAGAATTGCCTGGATTAAATTCCAAAGAGTAGATTCGCAGTATTTCCAGGGCAATAACACAGTTATTGAAACTATTGGCATCTATTGAAAAATCCTATTCAAGGATTTCGCAGCTCCACTTCACGCAGGAAAACCTAAACGTAAATAAATTTTACGGAGCGTTCCATAATTTTGATTTGAATCTCCTGTGAAAATTTACGATACCGCCACTTAAGGGTGACAAGTGAATTTGAAAAAAGATTCAAAAAAATTTTTTTCTTTCCCTCCATCATTGGAGAAACATGTATTCATCCATCCGACGAAATTTCAAACCCGCAACCGGAACTAGACATCGAGAAAATAAATGCGGAAAATCCTCTATTTCGCGTGACGAACCTCGAGAAAGCATGGGATTAAATGGGTACGGCGGGTTGAATTATCTCTCTTATTCACCCCGGTACCCCATTGTTTTTTGTCGCCATCACATTGAACACATCATTCCCCATATCTTCAAATTTTTTCAAATTTTTCTTGAGTTCCTAGGGGGTTGAAACGTTCAATTTAATCAAAACTCCATAAGAGGCCGTGTATAAGACTGATTTTGTTTATTTAATTTCTCGATATCCATAAGTTCTAAAATTTTAAAATTGTCACCGATGTTCACCATCTGTCTAATACTATTAATTAAAAAAATTATAACTTTGTTGGTGAATGTCAATTTTCAAGGTCATCGCCAAATTCACTTGGCACCCTTAAATTTTCTGAGTGGATTCCGTAATCGGTGAGTGAATTATTAGTTCCGTAATTTTTATTGAAAATTTCTCTCCGTGTAGTAGTTTCCCCTTCATGAAATTTTTCCATACAATTCCCGATTTTCCCCATCAGCCATAAAAAACCAAAACCGGAAAACTCATCTCAATGTGAAATTGTCGAGAGGACAGGAAGTGATTGAAATGACTCCTCAGGAATGAAGATCCCGATATCAGGGCGGAATGGTACGAAGAATTGTGGAGAGTCGTCAGTGTGTTTCTGGAACTCACGTAGCATTTTAAACCGGACAAAGGAAGACACGTTGGCAATGAAGTGGACGATGTAACATAGATGCAACAAGTAGACAGACATTTTCCAAGTATTTCGATTCAGTATAAAAGACGATTCACAATATTGGGTTAGTTTTTATGTCGTTCCAGTTTCCTCACTGGGTGTGCAATGGGGACTTTTGTATCCCGTATGGATCACCAACAAGCTCTCCATCCAAGCTCTAGATCTTCGTTCACTTCAAGGTTGACTTGTTGATGTTCATTCATTGACGTTGAAATATTTCGATTTTTATTTTATCGTGTAACATCTCGTTTGTCTCTCGACGTGTGCAAAAATTCATTCGCATTAAATTTAACATTTACATCTAGGTTGATTCGTCGATTAACAATGGATTGAGTAGAAAATGAGGATATGTAAAATACGGCACGATATTTAAAGCTTGATATACAGTATTAATACCAGTATTACTACACACATAAATGATAATAAATTAATTATTTTACACGGAGAGAAATGCTCAGTAAAAATTGTGGAGCTCCTAATTCGCTCACCGATTACGGAATCGACTCACGAAATTTAAAGTAGCTCTACTCTTACGGTAAATTCAAAGATTATTGAAAACTGCAAAAAAATTGCAGAAAACTCGATTAGATTCGGAATTCTAATTTTTTTCTCAATTTAATTATCGTTTAATTATCGTTTTGGTTTTTCAAAGAAGAAATGTTTAAAAATCAGGATTTAACCAAGTGTCTTATGTGAAAATCAACATTTCCATTGTAATCAAAGATTAAAATCTGAATTTTTTTTCATTAGATGTGACAAAATCAATAATTTTTTTGACACCTCATAAAAAATAATCCACCGTTTTGCAAACAAATTTTATTATTTATTTATAAGAGGGAAATGTGTGAAAAAATAGTAATATTTTGGGAAATTTAATTTAGATAATACTGACTGGGTATGAATTTTTTCAATTTTTTTCCATGCAATTTACCTAGTTGAAAAATTTTTAAACTGAAAATATCCAAAAGTACAGCGTAGCCCGGCCGAAGGATAAGAGATACTTTAAGTGACGATATCGTAATTTTCCACAGGAAATGGAGCTAAAAACTACGGAACTCTACGAAAAAATTCAGTGACAGTTCCGTAAAATTTCCTACGTCCATATTTCGCTCCCGAATTACGGAAAGATACGTAATTTTTCTTGAATATTTCTCTCCGTATAGTGAACCGCCGAAGTGCGCAACTTTCTAGATCAGGAAGTCTTGATTTTTGCTAAGAAATTCCCGCAATGTTCGAAAATTGGCCAAAATTTTTGGATTAACAGAATTGAAGACCTTCCTTAATCCTTCTCAAAGGAACATGCAATAATTTTCGAGAAAATTCCGGAACTTTCTGGAACTTCTTGCGTTGTATACGCTAGGAGACAACATTACGCAATAATTAATAGTCTATAATGTCATAACGGGATCTCTAAACTAATAAATAGTGAAAATCTCACTGAAATCCATTCAGCAGATTCTCTGCAAATCGTGAACAGACAACAGGTTTATTATATGTAGGAAGATTCAACCAAAACACACCCTATCTCCGTATTACTCTCTCCCTAAAATAAAGAATAAAAACTCTCTCCGTAAAGAATTATAAATAACTTAGATCCGATTGCACCAAGCTTTGTTGAGAAAATCCTTACTTAAGTATCGATAGAAAGAAGTAGTATATTACGATACGAGTGCATAATAGTTATTTTCATCACAAGGTCCATAAAGTATTTTCTGACGAATGTGGCTTTGTAATCCTATAATCACATTCGTCAGAAAATACTTTTGGACCGTGTGATGAATGCAATTTTTCGTCAGAAGGTCCGTAAACCGCGATCAAACCGAGCGAAGCGAGGTTAAAATCGCGGTTTACCGGGTCTTCTCACGAAATAGTATATTTCGTCATTAGGCTGAAAAAAACTTTTCTGGCGAATACTCGGAGAGAAATTTTTTAGGAAAATTCTAGTGCTAGCGCAGGAAAAGCGGCGCAAAGTGACGGCCAGGAAAAAATTTCAGTGCCGGCACTAGAAATTTTATTGGGGAAAACGCGAATTTTTCCTCATATTTCTGTGAAAATTTCACAGAAATCCCCAGAAATTTCACCAGAAATACCAAGAAATTTTATCTTAACAGCAATAGAATTTTTTACAGCCGGTGGATTGTGATTTTTTCCACTACTCGTACTAGAATTTTTCTAGAAAATTTCTCTCCGTGTATGAGTTTACAATCATGAGCTAGAAAAGATTTTTTAGGCCTTACGACGAACAATATTTTTTGTCATAACGGCTGTCAGCAGCGATGAAATGCTGGCTTACGGCTGGAATGACAAAAAATTCATAACGTCATGGAAAAATCCGTGGGAACTGGCAATTCCAGCTGAATTATTGCGGGAAAATGAATGAAAAAGCAGGAAAATTCAGAGAAATCTGGAATTTAAGCGCCGATTTCTCTGAATTTTCAAAGTTAGCCTTCAAGAATTCTTGGAATCCCAATAATTTTCAAGGAATTCCCTGAAAATTCAAGGGAATTTGGCAGTGAATTTATTTTTACTTGGAAATTCATGTAAATTGTGGAATCTTCCTTCTTCCTGTCGCTAAAAAATCGAGACTTTACTTGAACTTTCAGAGAAACTAGAAATTACATTGACTTTTTCCCAAAAAGTAATAAAATTTAAAGTCATTTTCCGGAAAAATCAGGGAATTTTTTTTATGCCACTCATGCCTGAAACCGGCTGGATTACACACTCGACGCTTCGCGTCTCGTGTCTAATTCAGCCGGTTTCAGGCTTCGTGACATAAAATTTTGTTCAGTACTTGTTGGGAAATTTTGTCCTTAACGTGTGTGGTTACATTACTCGCCTTCGGCTCATGCTGTAAACCCCACACACGTTAAAGACGAAATTGCCCCACACGTGCTGAAATATACTATTTCATCCCTTGTGCATAAAGTGAAATTTTTCGCACGCGTCGCGTCCATCACCCAAGACCGAAGTCCACTTGAATTATTTTAGCGCTTCGCTACTGAAATGACTGCTGACAAATTTCTTCCGAGGATTTATTTTCCAACAGGACTTGGTGCAACGGGCCGATAATCAAATAAATACATTTCATAATCAACAATTTTGTTAACAATCATAACGTATACTGTTTGGTAACTGATTAACAAATATAAGACTAGTGTTAATGTTAAATACTCACTATCGATAAACAATATTCATTCATATCGTGTACTGGCACTGGCGCTAATCATAAACAATACAGAACCCTCACAATTAACTAACATTCACCATATTCAGTCCTCAAAAACAGTGAAAGCACTGACACCCTTCTCCACAAAATAAACAAGACTGTCAGATCCGATCTTTTTCTTCTCCACATCAGTCAGGCTCCCCTCAGTCGTAGTTTTCGTATCCACTCGTCTCGTATTCTCATTAACAAACTGCTCAAACTTGGATACTGGTCGCACTGTGGTCTCCATTGCCACGGGCACCCCATGTTGATTAATCGTAGGTTTATAAGTCTTCACCTTCGAGTGCCCTTGGATGATCAAGTACGGAGGGCCATGCAGAGGACTCGCGGGTTGTTTATAATGCGAGAAAATGGGATCTGTAGTGAAGCTCTCGGTGACCGGCGTCGTAGAGGGAGCCACCGTCGTCGTTGTTGTTGTTGTGGGAGTCATCATCAGTCCTTTAGTGCTCACCTCCTTCTGCAGGAGAGCACCAAGAGGAGATTTGATAGTAGTAGGTCGAAAAGCTTCATTACTGAACATCATCATTGATCCCATGGGTCTGGGTCCTCCAAACAGAGGTCTGTGAGGGACACTCGGTCTCCTGAAGATCGTAGGAGGCATCCTCTCTGGGAACATCGGAGGCGGGGCCTGATCCTGCTGCCAGGACATGTCCACCATCGAAGGGGGCAGCATCGTCGTCGAGGGGACGAACGGCGTCGTTGCGCTCATCTCCACAATTGAAGAGGCCAACGATACCGGCGTCACTTCGATGTTTGATCTTGTCACACTGGCGATGCTCTTCGTGGTGTCTTCTTTGTAATTCATCGGCATCACAACGCTCACCGTCACGATGCTCTTGGATTCGTAGTCCCCGGGGGTCGTTGATGCGTTCGCTAGGATCACAGACATGTTCAACTCCGGGGACTTGTGGCCCACGACGATCTCCTCTTTATCTTCGGCGCTGTCGCCGGCGTCGACAATGATGTTGGCGTTGGGGCCCACGATGATCTCGTGGTTCATCGATGACGCGGCGTGATGGTGATCGGTATCAAAATTGTCGGATTCCTCCTGCGGCCAGGTGATCAGTGGCGGATTGTTCTGGGGTTGCGGGCGGTGGAGGGCGTGGGGAGGGTTGGCAGAGGGCCAGTCCAGCGCCTGGTGACTCGACTGGTGGTAAATGAGGTTGGATTTCTCGAAGGAAATCGATGACGATGTCGTCGAGGGCTCGTAGTTTGGCTTCTTCGGAGAGTTTGGAGGCAGAATTCCGAATTGAAGATTATTGGCGACTGAGTTCAGCGGGGGCGGCAGCATCATTGTGTACGGCTTCTGCTTCTCCGAGTAGTAGAAGTCGTTTGTCTCAGGGTAGCCGGGGTAGTGCCCCTTGTTGGAGTGCTTGAAGTCCAGTGGTGGTGGACCACTACGGAATTTCGTGTTGCGGATCAGCTTGGGGGGCTCTGCCCCGGTGCTGCCTGTGAAGTCTCGTGTCAAGTAGTTCGCCGGTTGTTTAGGCTCCTGGAATTTTGAGTCCATGAACTTGAGGAAGTGCTCGGGTATCTGGGGGCTCGTCTTCTTGGCTGTTACGCCGAGGACCAGGACGTCACGTTTTGACGAGGGCTCGGTTGTTTGTGTGTCACCCAACCAGTATTGGACACGGTCCAACACGGGGGGGACGTAGTCGAAGGTCGGATCGTTCTTCAGGGGATCGCCTCGGCCCAGGGGCGTCCACTCGTCGTAGTCCATACGTGGGGAGAAAATTCTTGTACTCTCGTTGACGCCTGCGGCCATGAAATCAGAGACAAAAGAGGCGTTTCAAGAGCTTATTTATGGGCGTGAGTCGATAAATCTAACGCTTTCGCTGGGAACATTCTTCGGTAAATTTTTATTGACAAAAATTGAAGTTCATATTTTCAGAATAAATCGGACGTTTTTTCTTATCTCCAAAAATCTCAAGTCGGGGAAAAAATGACGAAAAAGGTTGGAAAGTTTGTTAAACAAATGCTATCAATCTGCCTGTCAAAATCAAAAATTTCGCTGGCCTTCTCGTTCTACCTGTTGCCTCATTATCCCCGGTGAAAAAAAGCATTGAAAAACATCGAAAAATCCCCACGTACCCTTGATCCAAGATTTATTAAACATAAAACCAAGGCTACTGACAGAAAGAAACGCGTGTCCACGACGAGCAGGGCTCTTAGCACCAAGTGGAGTATGACCTACTGACCCATCGTCGTTAAAAACGCGCACGCCTGAGACTCGTCTATACTCTTTGATGGTCTCTTCCGCTTCTCCAACTTTTTCCTCATCTTCGTCAAAAAATCGAGTGATGAAAAAAAAATTACTCAACATACCCCCGATTGATTTAATGCTCGTTAAAGTTAAGACTCACCACTTTTGGGTTGATATGATTCCGAGGCAGATTGACAGACTCCCCAGAGGAGAATAAATCCGAGGATTAATCTTTTGGCCATTGTGAGAGTCTCCAGGAGCATCTGCATAATTGAAATTAAATTATTCAATTGGAATAACTGACGATGGATGCGCGAGTGGTTGGGGTGATGGGTGACATCTTCTGATTGTCAGTCGACCTTGTGTTGGCTTCTTCACTACCATGTGTACTTTCACGATTCCCCCCGTGAGCAAAACGAGTTTCCTAGTCTTTCTTGATTGTATTTGAGAGTCGTTTAACGTGTGCGAACGACCCAAGTCTACATCGTAACAAGGTTTAATGTAGTATGAGCATAACTTGAATTTTGAAAATTAAAATCGGAAAGAAATTCTAAACGAAGGTTAATGTGAATGGAAACATTGTGGTTGATTTTGCACTCAGATGGCAGTCTAGAATTATTGGTAATAATTTGGATAGGGCTGGTTGCACCAAGCCCTGTTGGCCAAATAAATCGGCAGAATAAATTTATGTGGAGTGAATTTATTCCACAGTTGGACAATTTTTGGAATTCGTCGTGGAGGGCTTTCGTACGCCCATTCCGTCCCGAATATTGATTAAATACTTTATAATTAGTGGTATCATTTTAAATAGCGATGGTACATGAATACATCATGTTTTTTGGTGAAATACTTTCGATGAACTTTCGATCAAAATTGATCGGCAAATAATTTTTTTCATTCCGGTACTTAAGGATATCCAAGTACTTTGACTATTCGTTCATTTGCGTCCGATTTTACCTTAAGTTTCCGAATATTTTACAATGATTTTATTATTGAAACTTGGCAGATCTGAATTTCAGTCTCCAACATTTTAAAAATCTGAAAAAAATGAAAGTTTCGTTTCGGAGGAAGATTGATAAAAAAATATAAAATTGCAATTTTTGAAAATTGCGAACATTTTTCATATATAATTTATGAACAATCAATTTTGCAGCGTAAAAATAATTTATTCCGAATCGTAAAAATTTATTCATATTCAGAATTTTACCAGAAATAGGTTTTGTGTCTAAAACATAAGGTTCCCGAAAGTTTCAACAATTTCAATTATTTATTTATAAACAACGAATGTTTAAAAAATAGTAATTCTGTGCAAAATGTAATTTGAATAGCATTGAATATTCATGAATTTTTTCAAATTATTCTCAGGGCACTTAATTGACAAATTTGATGATTGAAAATGGTTAGATCTATACTATGGTCTGCAACAAACTGTAAAAGATACTTGAATATCTTTAACGATATCCAAGTTTCCGGACATTTCACAATGATTTTATTATTAAAACTTTGCAGATCTGAATTTGAATCTCGAACATTTTAAAAATCTTAAAAAAATGAAAGTTTACTTTCAGAGGAAGATTGATAAAAAAATTATAAAATTGCAATTTTTGAAAATTGCGAACATTTTTCATGTATAATTTATGAACAATCAATTTTGCAGCGTAAAAATAATTTATTCCGAATCGTAAAAATTTATTCATATTCAGAATTTTACCAGAAATAGATTTTGTGTCTAAAACATAAGGTTCCCGAAAGTTTCAACAATTTCAATTATTTATTTATAAACCACAAATGTTTAAGAAATAGTAATTCCGTGCAAAATTTAATTTGAATGACGTTGAATATTCATGAATTTTTTCGAATTATTCTCAGGGCACTTAATTGACAAATTTGATGATTGAAAATGGTTAGATCTATACTATGGTCTGCAACAAACTGTAAAATGTACTGAAAATCGAGTTCGCTCCGCTATTACTTGACTCGTTCAGTGATTGTTCTCCAACTTTTTTCTCCATGTAATAACGAAAGTATATTTTTCTCATATAGTTTCACCAATCATTGAATTAATGCCAGTGGAGGAGTGAATTAATGATGGAAAAAAAGCTGTGCGAGGGGAGAAAAAAAAATAATGAAAATGAGGGGATGTGTGATGATTATGTTAATTCGATGTAATTTGTGGGGGAAATGGAACGGGTGAATGGTGGGAACTGGAATTGATTGCATTACATGGGCAAGTGATTTTGAGAGGAAAAGAAGAGATGGGAACAAGTCCATTGAATACGTGATATCAACTCGTGAACTGTCCGGGG